>NC_135895.1:16886609-16954109 GCF_964194155.1 Cetorhinus maximus | reverse complement strand
GTGTCTGGATGGTCAAAATCCACCTCCCCAGCCAAGTCCTGTCTTCCCAACTCTCAGGCGGCCAAGGTTCCAAGGGAGGACAAAGAAAATGCTTCAAATACACTCTGAAGCTCTCACCGAAGCTTGGCAGCATTGACATTAATTGGTAGCGAGGAGCTCGCTACTAACCGTCCAAAGTGATGACAACTTATCCATCCTGCTATGAATCATAACACCTCCATGATGCGGCAGACCAGTGGCAGAAAAGGAAGCAAATCCTACTCTCTGGATTCCACTACCTCGGGGGACGTCCTGTGCCCAAAGATCTGCAGGTCAGTAATCGGCTTGGTCGGTCACATGAGGACCCATGGCAGAAACCCGCAGCCCTGAGTAGACGCCATCCTCGAGTGGAGGGACAGCCGCCGACGCCTGCAAACATGTAACGAACACACATGGCGTTTTTGCATCACTGTATTCTATATGGAGAAAACAATTTCTCCTTCTAAACATTGTTCTTGCATCCAAGGCACTCATCCCATGAATATATATTAAAGAAAACAGGACCCATAGGACAAAAAAGCACCACGTGTGATTGAACATTCCTGAAACTGTAACAATTGCACCCAGGAGGGGGAATTGGTAAAATGCTGCCGGTTCTCACTCTACTTATGAAATGGGACTGAACAACTGACATGTAGTAGGGAAAACACAAGAGACAGAATCTTATACTTCTAAGAGCAGCAAAATACTAAAGACAACTTCAATATTCTGCTATGCTGTAAAACCAAGAAACCAATCAATTTAGTTACCTTTTAATACAGCTAGAAACATTCATTAAATAAATGGAAGATTAACAAAACATGCAAGCGTTTATGTGCAATGCCACAATAATTCCATTCACTATTCTATTAAGAGTGAATGAAGAAAAATACAAGATACAGATTTATCAATGAATAATCTCAATCATAAACAGTATACTGAAGTCATGTCACTTTATTCACTCATTTGCTGGTTGCACAACCTGGACAAACCAGTGCTGAGGGGATCCTCTGTGGTGATGGACTAGACTGCCTCAGCCTCAGAATTGTTTGTCGCGCACACAGACCCCCCCATCAGAAAGATCTTGAGAAAACTCAAAGATCTCTGATCAGCAACTCACTGGGACGGTGTGGAAGGAAATCATTTGTTTTGTGGCAGTGTGATGAGATTGACAAGAGTCAATCTGCCTTCCTTTCAATGGCCGGTTGGAATGCGTAATATCCAAGTTGACAAAAGAGGCAGCCGTATGTATGAGTGTTACCAAAACACACACCAGCACAGTTAGGTATATATACTTGTTCAGTGGATTCTGGGGTGGCAATGATGTTGGTGGGAAATTCAGAATGCCGGCACCTGTTTGCATGGCTGATGTGTCCTCGGGGCTATTGGACAGCATGCGCTACAGAAGGCCGAACCCAGTGACAGGTACAGGTTCAGCATGTTAGTTTGAAACACAAGGTGGACGTAGACTCTCTGGCATGACATTTCAGCGCCTGTTACGCAGCACTCTCTTGCACATCATCACTATCCTCCAACAGAACTGGATGAAGACAACCTGGATTCAAGATTGCATTGCACAATTAGTGACTTTGGATTAAGCGTACACTGGAAATGAAAAGGGATTGCAGAAGACATAAGAGTGGGCAGCATAATTTATTCAGTTCAGGTGCTATTGAGCAAAATAGACAGAGAATTTTCTTCATGTGAATTAATGGCTTTACAAACCGATAATAGCAAACCACTTAAGGTAGACTTTATAAACAGTGTTTTCAAACTATTGTACTTGTATGTGGAGGATGTTTTAAAAGGACACTTAGCGGGTTATTCAGTCTCAGATGCCATCTCCTTTCTTTTACAGAGTACATGCTCTTTTTTGATGACCATGAGAACAAACCAACAAGATACTATATTATCTTCCAGCACTTTGAGTCTCTTTTATTTTTTTGCTGCGCTGCAGGTTTTTTAAAATTATATGTTACTTTCTCTTTACCACTCATTTGAGAACATTAATCTTTTCATGACAACTCTGTAGAGTTTGTAGAATTTTGTTCACTGAGTGTACCTATATTTCTCTGTTATATGGCTGGCAAAGCTGACTTACTGGCAAAAGAAAATATCTTTGCATTTGATAAAACTTAGCAATAATATAACAAAATGCTCAAGTCTCTATATAAAATGTTTTCACCTTCCCTCTCAAACTTAAGACACATTTACACTTTTACAACTAGAGGCGCAGGGCTGGGTTAATTCGAGGTCCTGACCCACGCCACCACTGCGTCACTCACGTGATGCTATTTTGAAATTCTAATGCTCTAATTGGGCAGGAGACAAGCTTGATGCTCAATTAGTGGTGCCAAGTGACTCTAGGAGGTGGGAGCTGCCCGTAGAGCACCAGCGGCAAAGGCAGACAGCAGCCATGATGGGGACTGCTGCTGCCTTGTCGAATAGAGCAGGCAGCTCCTCAGAGGGCCAGTGGCATTAAGGCAAAGGAAGCCGCCATGCATCCAAAATGAGGGTAATGTGCTCAACCTGGTGTAAAATCCTCCATAAACCGATATTTTTCATTCTTTGAAAACAAACTTTCAGATATTACTGCAATGGACCTGAAAGTTTGGTTTTTACTCATCTTACCACCCAATGTTTTAATGATAATCAGGCAGCTGGAAGTGGAAAATGGGGAAATATCCCAACCTGTTGGCAACCATCCACTTTGCATTCTCAAAGCTTGATCTGCTGGCTGGAACCAGCAATGCTGGAATCATCTGCCTCAAACAGCTGGATGCCGCATTTAAAAAAGCATTTAGGGGTCCATCGCATATGCCATTTCCAACCCGCTTGATACTTTAGCATTACTAAACAGGGGTAAGAGTCCTGGAGGTAATAGGAACACAGGAGAACATAGGAGTAGGAGTAGGCCATTCGGCCCATCGAGCCTGCTCCACCATTTAACTCGAACGTGCCTGATCTTCTACCTCAATGCTATCTTCCCGCACTATCCCCATATCCCTTGATGACATTGGTATTGAAAAATCTATCGACCTCTGCTTTGAACATATTCAATGACTGAGTCTCCACAGCCCCCTGGGGTAGAGAGTTCAAAAGACTCACCATCCTCTGAGTGAAGAAATTTGCAATAATGGAAAGGACTAATTAACTGTAATGATGTATAATGTCTATCCCAGACATTCCTGAACCACTTTTGTTTAATTTTACTTTTCTCTTATTTGCCTGTAGGTTTTTCTGAGCATTTGTGCAAATTGCTTTTATTGTCCTCAGCACCAATGGGAATATCCACATTTAACACTTTTGGAATTGAGGAATACCAGGTGGATCAGGTTGATGACTCTAACAAACCCACGACCGCTACCATCTAGAAGGACAAGGGCAGCAGACACATGGGAACACCACCACCTGCAAGTTCCCCTCCAAGTCACTCACCATCCTGACTTGGAAATATATCGCTGTTCCGTCACTGTCACTGGGTCAAAATCCTGGAACTCCCTCCCTAACAGCACTGTGGGTGTACCTACATCACATGGACTGCAGCGGTTCAAGAAGGCAGCTCACCGCCACCTTCTCAAGGGCAACTAGGGATGGGCAATAAACGCTGGCCCAGCCAGCAAAGCCAACATCCCGTAAATGAATTTTTAAAAAGTTCTCAGCGTTTCCAAAGGTTTAAAATTCTTTTCCAGTGACCCTGTCCTTTAATTGTTTTAATCCATTTAACTTTCGCTTAGGCCCAGTTTTCTGCTCCTATCACCAGTGTGCTCCCAAAGCTACAACTGGGCCTATGCTAATGAGCTGACTGCAAAAATGTTGGATACAAATAGCACACTGGCCAGAATTTAAAGCTACCCACCCCGAGAGCAGCTGGGAGGTGGGAAATAATCGGCTGGGGTGGAAAACCTGTTGTCTTCCCAACTCCACCCGATAATGTCAGGAGTGGGGAGGGTTGATGTCAAGCCTTCCTGCCCTGAGACCATTTGAGGCCTTTAAGTGGTCAGCTAAGGGCCTGTCTGTGGGCTGGGGTCCCTCCTGATTGGGCACCCTGTGCCAAATGTAGGGCCAAGCCCCCACCTAAAGCCCGCACCCCACTCTCCACACCAACCCCTCCACCCCTTTGGAGGGGCCTGCTTGACTGGCCACAGCGAGCCCACCCCACCTTGCTATCTGCTGGGATTCCTGTGATGCTTCTGGTCGGAGGTCTGCTGCACTGCCAAGAGTGACCACCACTCCCGGTGGCGCTGCTGGGACTGAAGAACTGCCAGCACTCTGATTGACCTCCTGAAGGTGGGATCTTGAACTCTAAAGGGGAACTCCAAGGGCAGGTTATTAACTGCCTGAGAGGCATTTAATCCTGTTGGGGCTCCTGGAAATGGCCATGATGGGGTTGACACGTGGTTTCTGGCTGGTGGATGGGGCCGCTGCTGTGGTCATTGAATTCAGCCCTTATGATTGAGTCTGTCTGACACTTACCACTGGGCATTGGGGTCTAAACTATGGCAGTAGAACAAAGTCTGTACTTGAGTCTCTATATTAATGGTGGCGCCCAGTAGAACTGAAGGGACCAAGCTATTTACATGGAGTTTAAAGGGATAGCAACCCAGGGAAGCCTCTCTTTTAAACCAGCATCTGAAATGCAGGTAAAATATAATAAGAGAAAGAAGGAAAGGCTTGCATTTATAAAGTCCTGTTCACAACCACCAGACATCTCAAAGCACTTTACAGTCATGAGGTGCTTTTGAAGTGTAATCACTGCTGTAATGTAGGAAGTGCAGCATCAATGTCTGCACAGCAAACTCCCACAAACAAAACTGTGGCCATGGCCAGATAATCTGTTTTTGTGACGATGATCGAGGGATAAACATTGGCCAGGACACCAGGGAGAACTCTCTTGCTTTTCTTCAAAAGAGTGCCATTAGATCTTTTGTGTCCACCCGAGCAGACAGACGTTGCCTTGGATTGATGTCTCATCTGAAGGATGATGCCTCCAACAGTGTAGCACTCCCTCAGTACTGCACAGGAGTGTCAGCCTTGATTTTTTTTGTGCTCAAGCCCTGGAGTGGGCTTTGAACCTGGAACCTTGCCGCCCAGGGGTGAGTGGGCTACCGACCGAACCACGACTGCAAAATAATGGGAGTCTTCATCTGTGTTACTTGTCATCATCGCCTCCTGATATCACACCCATTACCTCACCCATTACCTCACTCCGCCTTGCTTGGAGTAGAGATTTGAATAATACCAATTAACTTTCAACCAGGTGTCAAAACCTACTCTTCAGCTCTGAAGAAGAGTCATACGGACTTGAAACGTTAACTCTGTTTTTCTCCCCACAGATGCTGCCAGACCTGCTGAGTTTTTCCAGCATTTTCTGGATTTAGTTCTGATTTTGTTTTTATTTTGATGTCAAAATCCGCTATTGTCTTAAAGTAAAGACATCAACGATGTACATTTCCGTATGTACAGTTCAACATTTAAAAACACTTTACACTGACGAGGAAAAATTAATGAGGATAATTTTTGCTTTTATTGATTGGGAATGAAAACATTGACATTCCTATAATGAGTGGGTGATCTGGGCTAAGTTTATTGGTTTACTACTTGAGTGATGTCAGTCAACATTACGCTGATTGAATGGAAAGCAGGAGGGAAAAGGCAAAATGGAGATATTTATGGCAGAGGCAGGGGGCGTAGAGGAGTGTATAGAGGAGGCTTCTCAATGCAGGCAGGGATGTGACAAGAAGGGTGGGTCCTGAGAGCTACTACTTGAAGAAAGTCAGGGAATTCTCCTGGTGCTCTGTCTGATATTCATTCAGCCAGCGGGTGGATGTAACAGCGGAAGAGGCAGACCCAATATTTTGAAATACATGGGTGGAAGCACATTGTTATCACTCATATTGCCATTTATGCACACATTCTCCCTTGTGTTGAAAGAGAGTTCTGCACTGTGTGATTCTGTGAAAACGATTCTGTGAGAGGATTGCTGCTTTGCTGTCCTCCAGATATGTGGCTATTAAGAAAGAGATTTGAGCCACTGCTGGTTTTTTGGGGAGCATCCCTCATAAAGCCAGCTAGATGCAATCAAGGACGAAAACAATTTTTAACAAATTCATTCATGGGATGTGGGCATCGCTGGCTGGGCCAGCATTTATTGCCCACCCCTAATTGCCCTTGAGAAGGTGGTGGTGAGCTGCCTTCTTGAACCGCTGCAGTCCATGTAGTGTAGGTACACCCGTAACACTGTTAGGGAGGGAGTTCCAGGATTTTGAACCAGCGACAGTGAAAGAACGGTCATATGTTTCCAAGTTTCCAAGAATGGGGTTGAGAAACTTATCAGCCATGATTGAATGGCGGAGCAGACTCGATGGGCCGAATGGCCTAATTTCTGCTCCTATGACTTATGGTCTTATGGTCTAAGTCAGGATTGTGTGTGGCTTGGAGGGGAACTTCCAGATGGTGGTGTTCTCATGTATCTGCTGCCCTTGTCCTTCTAGATGGTAGCAGTTGTGGGTTTGGAAGGAGCCTTGGTGAGTTTCTACAGTGCATCTTGTAGATGGTACACACTGCTGCCACTGTGCGTTGGTGGCGGAGGGAGTGAATGTTTGTGGATGGGGTTTCAATCAAGCGGGCTGCTTTGTCCTGAATGGTGTCAAGTTTCTTGAGTGTTGTGGGAGCTACGCTCATCCAAGCAAGTGGGGAGTATTCCATCACGCTTTTGACTTGTGCCTTGTAGATGGTGGACAGGCTTTGGGGAATCAGGAGGTAAGTTACTCGTCACACGATTCCTAGCCCCTGACCTGCTCTTGTAGTCACATATTGCTGGTTCAGTTCAGTTTCTGGTCAATGGTAACCCTCAGGATGTTGATAGAATGCAAGATCAGCACTTGGGAGACATCGGTTACCTGCCTTGAGCATGGCAGATGACACCCCTATGAAACTCCCAAGAAAAGGCCCACAATGATGCAGGATTATGAGGCAGAAATACAAAAGGTGCCTCTGGGATTTTTAAACAATGATTCTGAAACTTGGACTGCACTGGTGCTGCCTCACAGTTTAACCCCGAAGAAACAGGCAGAATAATTATAATGCATCACATGCTGCAAACTATAACTGACCCTGTGAGGTTGAATTCATGAAGCAACTCAACTCAGTTGCAATTATTGTTGACAGTATATGCTATGTTTAATGGCTGCTAAGCCTGGGGAGCGAGTGTCAAAATCACTGCACAAACTAGAAGCAATGTTGTCTGCATAAACTTCTGATGGCCTCTTTGTCGCAGATAAGGAGTTTATTTGTACAGTCCCATTACCAATCTTTGAATGTTGCCACCTTGTCATCTTCTGCATGCTTTGAAGGGGTATTTTATAAAGCGAGGGTAATGTCGAAGCCTAGTATTTTGCTTGGCATAGTGGAATAAAATTTAGCTAACCTTTGAGGAACAGTGTGAATACTTGCCTGTCAATAATTCTTCTGCACACATTGCACCAATGCAACAATACACACTTACTCTTTCTAGATTGTTCTAATACATGTCAACCATGCTCTGTAACTTGCTTCACTTCCAGCATGAAATAGTCTTTTGTGAAAGCATTAAAATAAACATGTCTGACACTTCTTATCACCTTGAGCATCCATATATAGAAACATTGGACTGGATTTTACACACGCTCCACTGGGCATGGTTTTGGTTGGGAGTGGGGAGGGGGTGCCATGTAAAATATGTCAAGTGCCCAGCCCACCTCCTTCCCACCCACACCCTGGCCTGTTCCCCATAATACGGGGTGTGGGAAAGGCACCCACTCCACCCACTCTTAGGCCCATTGAGAGCCTTAACTGCCAAATAGATGACAATTAAGGGTCTCAATCACCTCCACTGCCATAAGACCCTGGGCAGTGGCAGGTGGACTGGATAGCAAAGACCATTTTTGAAATGGCTTCTTTGGAATGGTGGGATGGAAGTAGGGGCTCTTGGGGGGTGGGGGGGGGAAGTGCCCTGTGTGTATCAGGAGCACCCTTCAAGATGTCACCCCCCCACCTCTGATCTTCCACGCCTGCCCTCCAAAAACCTTCCCTCCCCCTCTTTCCCCCTCCCTAGCCTGTCTGATCCCTAGCTGCCCCAGAAGCCCGGACTTACCTGTCTCCAGTCACCTTCCCGATGACCCCTTGCAGTCTCAGCAGTGCCCACTACTGAGTTCTGGCGCTGCAGGAACTGCGAGAGGTGCTGGCCAATCATATCGTCTGGCAGCTCTCAAGGGTGGGACTTCCTGTCCATTGAGGAGCAGAAGTCCGACAATGAGCTTGTTTAGCACCCCCCCTCCAGCATGATATCTCTGGGGAGGGGGGGGTGGGTGGGGTCAGGCTTTTTAAAAGTTGGTCCGTCCGGGAGTGACTTTCTTTCTGGGTTGTGAGGGGCAATCCAGTTGTACATCTCCCTCCCACCCCATGAAATTCAGCCCATAGAACATTTATGCCTCAGGAAGAGGCTATTTGGCCCATCGTGTGTCCAGCAGAAAAAGAGCTACCCAGCCTAATCTCACATTTTCGTTCTTGACCAGTAGCTTTGTAGATTAAAGCGCTTCACTTGTACACCCAAATATTTTTTAAATGTGATAAGAGTTCCTGCCCCCACACCCTTTCAGGCAGTGAGTTCCAGACCCCCACCACCCTCTGGGTGAAAACAATTCTCATCAACTCCCCTATAATCCTTTAGCCAATCACTTTAACTCTCTGCCACTGGCTAATAACCTTCCTCCTAAGGGAAATAGATCCTTCCTATCCAATCCATCCAGGACCCCTCATAACTTTATACACCTACGTTAAACCTCCTGTCAGCCTCCTCTACTCCAAAGGAAAAAACCCAACTGGTCCAACCTTTCCTCATAACTAAAATTCTTCATTTCTGGCAACACCCATGTAATTCCCCTTTGTACTCTCTCCAGTGCAAACATATTCTCCCTGCATGTGGCACCCAGAGCTGAAAGCAGTACTCTAGCAGTAACGGTGTTTTATGCATTTCTAGCATAACCTCCCTGCTCTTATACTCGACACCTCGGTTAATAAAGGAAAATATCCTGTATGCTTCCTTAACCATCTTATCTACCTGTCCTGCTACCTTCAGGGATCTATGGACACACACACCAAGGTTCCTCTGCTCCTCTACAATTCCGAGTGTCATACGGTTTATTGTGTATTTCCTTGCCATGTTTGTCCTCCCCTAAAACAATGCAAGATAAGGGGCATCCTCATTGCCTACCCTGAGACCTTTCTAACCATGGGATATCCTGTTCCATGCATTCTTCCATGTACAGTGGATGGATGACATCCCATTCACCCTCCATGATGTCTTCCCACTGCTACTGAACATAACGTTTATTGTGATTTGCTCTTCAGCTGCAAAGAGAACATTTTTCTGAGCCTCACTTGAGAGCAGCTTCCCTGTTGACTCCATTATTGCTCAAGCTATGTGCACTCCCCAGCTGGTTTGAACCTCTTATATCAGTTACTTGCCCATTTGTACAGTTAATGAATGATTAATGAATGCAACATGATTGGCTCCTCACTTGTGCATCAGTTGTAATGCGTCCAATGTCAAAGACTGTGCACTAAGTAAAGTTGTGATACAAAAAGGCTATCAAACATTATCTCACACTTAACATGCTTTCAGAAAAAAACTCACATGTTTAGACACATTATAAATAGCTAATTGTGAAAGTTAGAGAAAGTGAGGTAGATTTTTTTTGCACCTTAAAGCCATCTGACCTGAATATTGAGTTCAACAACCTTACATCTTAATCACCATTTCCATTTTCTCTCTGATATTCTGGGACCATTCAAATCTCCTCTGGACATATCTTCTCTTTCATTTCTTGTCCCATTATTACCTCATTTTTCTTCGCTCCATCATCCATTTACTCACTCCTCCCTTCTGCCCTATCATGGAGCTTCCCTTAGGTGTCTTTCTCATTCTGCTTTTCCCTGGCTCTGCAATTTCTTAAAAAGCTGTTCATCTCGAACATCATCCGGTTCTGATGAAATGTCATTGACTTAAGGGTTTATTTTGTTTCCCTCTTCACTGATGCTGAGTACTTTGCAGCATTTTCCATTTTTACTTCAGATTCCCAGCATCCGCAGTATTTTGCTTCTATGCAGTGTTGCATTGTGTGGAAATTACAGTAAAAACTGACCAACAGGCCTATGTTGGAGTTTATGTTCCACAGGACCCTCCTTCTACCTTTCTTCATCTCACCCTATTAACATTTTGTTTTAGGTTTTGTTGCTCCTTGCTCATCGCCAGTAGCTAACAAAGGATTGCTGACAACATGCCATGAATTCTCGATATACTGTAGAGACAGGCAAGGGCACAGAGACCCTAAAAACCGAGGGCTCTTCATGTTTCTACTTCCAAAATAACATGTCCATCCTTCCAAAGACCTGAGCATTCGGTCCTCAAACTCCCTCACCAAGGCACTAATTTCCCTCACAGCTAGACACCAGGAGCTGCAATGCAGTCTCTAGAAAGCAAAGGAACTTCATTAAATGATTAAGTAGTCCATACATTATGCACTGATTGAGTTAGAATCAGTCGGTTTGTCTCTGAGTTGAGGTGATATTCATTACATCTCAGTTTATTCCATCTCTAGAAAGCCTCAGTGGAATTATTGCCTTGTCCCTTCTCAATTATTTTTTTTTACCAAAAAGTACAATTTCAACTATCTCATTTCAAGAGCTCATTATTAAATGCATAACAGACTATTGAAATAAAAAAAAGAGGTCAAGTATTGGTAAGAATGAGCAAACTTTTTTTTGTGCTAATGATGAACATATGAAAGAACAAGTAAAATGTATTTTGCATGAGTAGACTTTTGTCAGTGGGAGAGATAGCACTCTGTACAATCCCTGATGTGTGCCTTTATCAGTGAAAAAATTCCCCCAAGATAAAGCTAAAATTCAAAAATCTAAACTGCATGTGTTGTAAAAACATTATTAAGCAAACTACTATTTTGTGGATCTCAGGTTGTTGTAGGTACCTATCCAAGGGAAAAGCAATTTTTCAGGCAAAGGCTAGCAGACATCTGCAATTCTCTCCACTAAAAGGCTATGGATTCTGGGATAATTGCAGCTACCAAGATTGAAGTCAATAACATCGCGTTGTGCAAACCTGCCAAGGGATCGGGAGCAAAGATGGGTAAATGCACTTGAGGTATAGATCAACCATGACCTAATCGAATGACGGAGCAGGTTTGAGAGGCTGAATGGCCTACTCCCATTCCTATGTTCTTAGAAGGACCCACAGTGTGTTGGACGTTATTATGCACAAGCAAGGACAACAAGCTATTCAGATGTTATGCTTTAAATATTTAGAAATTCCATGCAACATCAACGTGACATTAATCAATGCAAATAATTTGCACAACCATCCGTACAAAAGATAAATGTTGGTGCAGTACACATGTACTATATAACATGTATCATGAACAAGGTTCCGTTGTCTCATGACTTCCAGTGGGTCAGTTTCTGTCGCCTGCTGTTTGTAGCCAATGTTGTCTTTGGACTTGAATTATTTAATCAGCCCTGACAACTAAATTAGCCAAACACCATTATGCATCATTTATAGCAACATGAGAATTGGTCATCAGTGGACAGGAACATTTATTTCTTTTGTGCATTCAAAACAATATTCAAAGGTGTTTTTGCTCTACAAGGAGAACAAGAAGAATATACAGGCCAATGAATCAATCTAGATAATGGCGAGGGCCGAATGCAATAAATAATACAGTAACAACCCTAAACTAATGAGATGTTGCCGAGGTGCATTTCACAGGCTCATATTCTATATAAAAAGCCACTAATAATCCCTCGGTGCAATCAGATGATAAAGCTTTGCCATAAGGCAACACCTGTGCAATTAAAACTGCAGATTCTTTTGCACGTTTCATTAATTTCAGGATTTTGTAAAGGCACAATGAGTACACTAATAATCTAGTCTACTTGACTCCATGTCTACTGGAAACAGGGTGTCTAATTAGGTAAAGGTAATTAATTAGAGATAAATGGAGCTAATCAGACTCAGTTAACACTCTTTCAGTTTCTGAATTAAGACATTTTAGGACACCTACTACCCTGTTGGTTGTGATAGTCTCCTGCTGAAAGTGGAATGGGGAAACAGAGCATTGCTCTGTAACGTAAAGTATGGGATGCATACATAAATAATGGCAGCATGCTTTGCATTTCTAATGATTGTGCAGTAAATGCGTGTTGTTAATTTTGTAAAGCCAAAAAACCCGTAATGAATTAAAGCCCATGAAACTGATTTGCTTCCCTGTGTAACTTATTATTCTCAGCTCAATGAAAGCTGAAGACTAGTGATGAACACAGCATGATCATGATCACCTCCGATCTCACTGTATCATGCAACATACCCTGATTATTCCGCACTGTATAATTCTATTTTATATTAGAAACAGAAAAGAGTGACATGAAACATTTAGAAGAGTTGTAAGGGAGAAATGTTATTGTAATGCTTATGATGCCATAGTAACGAAAGTTCAAGGTCAGAAATTGGTTAGTTCCAATTCTGTTAAGGGAGGAATGTAGGTTTGTATTTATTTTTATTGCCTGCAAGTTGGGTTAGTTTAAACATTCCTTGTAAAAAGTCTGCTTTCTCCCTTGTGCACCAGTGTGAAACTTATTCCAGCTTGTCTTATTTCACACCCTGACCTGGAGGGCTGCACAATCAATCAGAGTTTAAGGTGGAGGTAATAGCTTGTTACCTAATTTAATCTCAATCTATGCAATTATTTTTACATCCTTTGCTCATTTACCTCAATAAGAGAAACTAATTTCAGGTTTACTGAGGCAGACAGTGCTACTCTTTTGTTAATTGATAATTTTTAATTGCATTCAAGTGATGGGCATGAACTGGGAGATTCTCTTGCACCCCTGTAAACAGAAATGGATGGAAAACTGTGGTTGCTTGGTTAGGAGGTCCATGCTTGTAATGTGTAACTCTGTAAATAAATGCTTATAAAAGAGTTAAACGATAGTTTCCAGTTCTATCCTTCACCAAATGGCTTTGTCAAGTATAATGATGTAGCAGAGGATGGTTGCCAAAAATTAAGGTTGGAAGCTAATACAAAAAAATTACACCAAAATGCAATCTTAGTAGCCATTGTAGAAATTGGCAGAAAGTAAGTGTAAATTGTCAGGGTATGATTACTGTTGATGTTCTAGGTTTCTGAACCGAATAATCAGTGGAAGAATTAAGTAGATAAGTGGACGTGGGCTATGTCCCTACCAGAGAAGAAACAAGGTAAGGTCTTGGCACCATTGCTTACTATAAGACATAAAATCAGAAGTAAAATACCATAGATCATGGTGTAAAAGTTGACCTGGCATATAAGATGAATCCATTTTCTCGGCCCCAAAAATCATGGGTAGAATTTTCCCCCTGTTGGGGGGGTTCTGCAGGGGCAGGTGTGGGCGAGTGCGGACCTGATCGGCGCCCCCGATCGGTCAGTGCCGCCATTTTATGTGGGTGGGCCAATTAAGTCCCGCCTAACGTGATGCACACCTGGAAGCGCTGAGCGCTCCCTGTGTGGGTTGGGGATGGTTCCCTGAGCCGGGAGTCACAGAGGTGCCTCAGGGATGTTAGTTTTAAGTTTTACCAGTTCAATAAAACATTGAAAATTTTTTATGACATGTCCCCTCATGTGAAACTGTCATTTGAACTGGGACATGTACATTAATTTCAATAAAAAGTTTTGAGAAAATTTAAAATCGTTCATGAAACCTCGTCCAGCCCGTGGATGAGGGTCCATGAAAAATGCAAAGGCCATCAGGGCTCTTCGCCTGCCCGCCAACCTTAAGGTTGGACGGGCAGCTCCATTAATTATTTTAATTGTTAGTTAAATGGTCTTAATAGGCCTTTGACAGTTCGGTGGGTGTGCAGCCGACTTGGCTGCGGGCCCGCCGAACTGAAAATCTAAATGACGCGCGGTGACGTCAGGACACACGCCCAACGTCACCCTGTGTCATTTTACGCCTTGGCGAGCGGGCCCCACCTCCACTTGCCAATCCGAAGATTCTCCCCCATGTTTTTGCATCTACTTGGCATATAAGTTGACCTTCCTTTTCAGTCACAACATGCAATATTCGCATTAGTTGTTAGTATCAATTTTTCACCCCACAAATACTTACCTATATGTTATAACTGGGTGCAAGGGATCAAGCAGGTGATGTGGGTTGGGCTGTGGAGATGTGGGGGGAGTTTAAGACACTGTTATGGCCACATAGAGAGAGATAAAAGTGACTCTCCTGGTTTACCCCTCTAAGTATGACTGCAACAGGATTTTGTGAATTTAGAAATATGAAGGTATTTACCCAATGTCTGTGCTTAACCATTTATGCGCTGATTTCAAAGAAACGAGTTTTGCAGGCTTTCTTGAGTTTAAATCAGTGAGGGGTTAGTTCTTATTGATAAAGATAAAGATATAAAAATATTTTAAAAGATAAACCTGCGTCTCAACTTTGCAGCCCACATTCACACACACACAAACATGCAAATTCACATGTTACACTGTAGGTAGTTACTTTCTCAGCCAAATTAAAGTTCAATGCTGAAAGGTAAAAAAAAGAGAGTTCACTGTTTATGAGTCCTTTGCTGAGATCTGTTGCTGTGGCAGAAATTTTTTCATGGTGATCTTGAAGTTCCAGGAGTGGAGTTGAAGCCCATGTAAAACTGCAATTGCTGGAGACAATTGCTTTTTAAAACATGATCAGTCTTTTCCAAATGGTCAATGATTTTTGCATCTGAGGCTCCTTTCAATGAAAAATTCTCTATCTCTGTGCTGGATTTTTAACTTTAATAGATATAAGGCCTTGACTTGAAGGAGAAGGGAAGGGTGGGGGGAGAGTATTATTGCCCTATTGGTGGATTTTCTTCCAGTCTACTGTCTTAGCAGCTTGTGTGCTGTATTAAATAGATTTCAAAAACGGTTACTTCAGTCACATGACCTCTCTCCCCATAATGATTTCAATATGTGTTTGTTTTGCTGATATCTGGACGGAACGTGGCTTTTGTTTCATGGCCGGAGTGATTAGATTCTATAATGTCCCAGCCATTAACTCCTGAATATCTGTTATCCATCCCAATGAGATAGGAAGAACACCTTTCCATGTAGCTATTGTTTGACCACCCATACCCACACTGGTGGTTCACTTTTATGCTCAGCATATAAGTTGACTCCAGGTGTTGGAGGGATTTTCCAAGGCTTCAAAGGTCGACTTAAACACTGATATCTATGATATTGTGGGGGGTGGATGCCGATCAGTTAGGTACTGATAAATGTTTGGACCATCTATTAGTGTTCTTGGGTGAAACTTCACAAGAATGCTGATCTGGTAACTGCCTATGAGGCATGGTCAGGCTTCGATAGAATTTGGAAAAGAGATGGTCATTTCCATAGAAGAATATATCAAGTATTTAACAGATTAACTGATTATATGAAAGATTGGTGAAATTCAATTTGGGGAATCCTGGATAAGTACTAGCACTTAATATGCTGGATGATGCGAGTGTATCGCATACGGACATGGGACTGGTTTTAATTGGTGTTTGGATCTCGGAGACAGAGACCCTGTTGGATCAGATGTCCACTGCCTTGAAAAAATTCCTTGAGAACCAATCATTTCCTTCAGCCTTCATGGAGAATAGGTGACACAAAGAATAGGGGGCTCAATGGTTTGCCAGGTTTTCAAATGGCACAGATACTTGACACAGGCATCAATGCAATGGAAGGATTAAAGACAGGCAATATGAGGACGAAAATACCTTTAGCAGATCTTGGCAATACAGCAGAAGGCAGAATTGGAACAACAATAATATGTGAATGAATCCCAGGAAAGCCAAAGGAATGGTTAATAGGTACTTCTGGTGTGACTTGAAGTATCATTATTTAGTGTGCTACCTAAAGGTGGAGAGTTTGTTTCCTCAAAATTTCACATGGTGCTGAGAATTCTGAGGAAGAAGATTGAAGATAATAATGAATCAAAACAAATTATACTGCTCACAATGAGTTTTATTCCTGTGATGAATGTGTCAGTTGCAGTTTCCTTTAACCATGCAGTGCTAGGTAGTACTTCCACTTCAGCAGTCTGTGGAATAGGTTGGTTAAAATGTCAATGTTTCAGGTCGATGATCTTCTTGAGAACTAATGTTTAGACCGGAGTTTTGATGAAAGTTCATCTACCTGAAATGATGGGCTGAGTTTTATTGAAAAGGCAATTGTCATGCTGCTGGGGCTGAAAGTGGGTGGTGTGCCTCAAGGCCACATTTTGATTGGGGCTAACATCAATTAAGGATGATGGCCTGCCCCAGTGGTCAGGCCAATTAAAGGGCCAGAAGCGCAACAGTGGAGGAGACTAAGCTGCTGGGAGAAAGTGCATCAATGCCTGAGTGCCCTCAAATAGGGCTATGTATTGTAGGGGGAAGCCAGGGCTAGGGAGTGAGACTGTGTACACTGGGAGGAACATGGTCCTATGGCAGTGGCAGAAAGTTAGACATGGGAGAGGCCACTGCATTGGGATGGAGGGGCTGCTCTTTGGGCCATGGAGTGCACACAAAGGAAGGTCCTACTCCTCCAGAGGCTGCCAGGTTTCACTGGGCAGTCTCCTCATGCAGTAGTGGGCAAATGTCCACAGAGGAGGGGTGTGGCCTATGATTGGTTACTTAAGTGGCTTATTTGAGCTTCGGGTGGGTGACGAGCTGCCATCTTTCCCACTGCTGGAAAAATGACATGGCGGCAGGAAGACATTGAGCATCCCTCCCTGCCACTTTCTCATGCCATTTTGCAACTTTCCCGCCTCCCAACCAATTGCCAAAGGGCCCGGCAAATTCCATCCGTTAACTCTGTTTTATTCTCTCTCCAGATGCTGCCTGACCTGCTGATTATTTCCAGCATTTTCTGTTCTTATTTCAGATTGTAGCAGATTTTTGCATCCACAGTGTTTTGCTTTTGGTTAAAATGTTATCTTGATTCGCTAAGTAGTGAGGATTGATGCAAAGTTATGGAATATAAGGTACTACTTGCTTTAGGTTTTGTGAAGAATTGACACTGAGGTTATTAAAGGGAGTCATAATTCTATGTAAGGGAAGCCATTTTATAAGTGCCATAGGCCACAGCATATAGGTCAACCCTGCGCATAAGGTGACCCCATCTTTTCAGTCCCAAAAATCATGTTTTTGCATATACTCAGCATATAATTCGAACCCCCTTTTCAGCCACCACATGCTATACTTGCATTAGTAGCCAGCCTCAATGTTTCAGCCCTCTTTTGGATGTTTTACTTATTGGTACCTTATAACTGGGTGCAAGGGATCAAGCAGGCAATACGAGCTGTGCTGTGAAGATGCACAGGAGATGCCCACACAGAGCAGACCCCGCATGGTGAATGACAAAGATGGTGACCACCCACACCTATGTCGGTGGCTCCCTTTTATACTTTGTGTATAAATTGACCTGTGTTTTGAGGAATTTTTTGAGGCTCCAAAGGTTGACCTATATGCTGACATACACGCCACTGCTGTAGTATCTGGTGAGATATAGACGATGTTGAATAAACCTCCTGCGAAAAAGGCACAAATGAAACTTGACACGGAGCATGCCAATGAAATTATTTTTGAAAATCAGTGGATCTGCAGTTTACCCAGCCAGGATATTATTGTATACCCTTAAACAAAACCTCATGTTTCACGAAAGAGTGTTGGGCAAGTGTTAATGGCATCAGGTGATAAGTATCAGAGGGAAAAAAAAGCAAATTTTCTTAAAGGTACATAGACAGTTGGCTCACCCTACATGTACAAGGTTAGAAACCTTGCTAAAAGATGCAGGTGTGGCTGATGAAGATAATATGAGGCTAATAGAAGAGATTAGTCAGAAGTGTGAAACCTGTAACAAGTACCACATGCTGTTGTAAGTCTTCCATTGGCATGTGACTTTAATGAGGTACCATAGTTGTCATGGATCTAAAGATATGGGACAAAGGCAGGAATATTTTTGTGAACCTAGCTACCAAATGCAGTCTTTCTACAATAACAGTTAGTAAGGAAAAAAGGGTTATTATAGGCAAAATCATGGAGAAATGGCTAGGGATTGGACTCGGGGCACCAGCAAAGTTTGTGACTGATAGTGGAAAACAATTTGCCAATGGCAATTTCAGAGACATTGTGAAAACATGAACATCATGGTCATGAACACTGCAACTGAGAGTCCTTTCAGCAATGGACTCTGTGAAAGGAATCATGTCATGATCATGAAATGCTGGATTAAAATTTTAGATTGCAAGTTGACAATTGCCTTGCATGGGCTGTTCATTCAACGGATTCGCTCTTGATGGGGGCTGGATGATATAGTCCCTGTCAATCAGTCTATATGTGAAATCCCAAATTGCCTTCCATGCTGTGTAATGGTCCTCCTGCCTTAGGAAGTACTACAATTAGTTCCATTTTATTCTGCACATTTGAATTCCTTATGTACAGGGATTCTCGTCAAGACTGATGTCTCAGAGAAAGTTCAGCTCTAAAGCATTGTGTAAGGCCATCCGAGATCGACTTTAATTCAAGAGATTAGGGGTATTATAAAAGAGAAGGTCATAGGGAATGGAACTGCTAGTAAGGTAATAGATTGTCATGGTAAGACAATACTTAGCAAACATGGCAATCAAACTGTTAAAGTTCATTCCTCACAATTAGTCAGAATTAATGACAAAATCTCAGATTCCGAGCAGTTGATAGTTGTAAACGAGGCGCCTCAAATGCTCACATGTTTTATGATGAGGATCCCGAAGTTCAGAATGTGGTAGGTTGAGGGCTGGATAGTGGTAATGTGAGTGATCATGGCACACACGTCAGAGCTATCATATCCAAAGGCCAATTTCCCAGAGTGGGGTACTCAGGTGACATAAATACCAGATGGGTCTAGTGAATGTAGGGACGCAACAATTTGGGACATGCAGGAAAAGTCACTGGGATATTGGCTGACTGTGCAGTATGATGGTCAAGAAGTGAGTCCCTTGGACTGGCAGAATGAGGTGGAGGTTTAGAAAGTACGAAAGCTCAGTGTAAGTCCTTAGAGTGAGTCTGGAAGTGACTCTCGACTCAGAAAACAATTACATACCGGAGAAAGACCCTTAGATTATACATGAGAGTGATCTCATGGTTGTAGTTCCCACAGACATAAAAATGCATGTACCCCTGACTCCCCAAAACCTGTCCATCATCTACAAGGCACACGTCAGGAGTGTGATGGAATACTCCCCACTTGCCTGGATGAGTGCAGCTCCCACAACACTCAAGAAGATTGACACCATCCAGGGCAAAGCAGCCCACTTGATTGGCACCCCATCCACAAACATTCACTCCCTCCACCACTGATGCACAGTAGCAGCAGTGTGTACCATCTACAAGATGCACTGCAGGAACTCACCAAGGCTCCTTAGACAGCACCTTCCAAACCCACAACTGCTACCAACTAGAAGGACAAGGGCAGCAGACACATGGGAACACCACCACCTGGAAGTTTCCCTCCAAGCTACTCACCACCCTGACTTGGAAATATATCGCCGTTCCTTCACTGTCGCTGGGTCAAAATCCTGGAACTCCCTTCCTAACAGCACTGTGGATGTACCTACACCACATGGACTGCAGCGGTTCAAGAAGGCAGCTCAAGGGCAATTAGGGATGGGCAATAAATGCTGGCCCAGCCAGCGACATCCATGTTCCATGAGCGAATAAAAAAAGTAACCTGAGCTTGAATAGATTAAACAATGAAATGAAGGTCAGAGAACAGTCTCTTGAGGATAAACTAATGAGAGAGGGGAAACAAAGGAAATTAGGTAGTTGGAAAGAGTTTGCAGTTTATCTGAGGTACCAGATAAGTGGCAACTGGCTCTATCACATAGGTCGATTAGTACTGAACAAGTCTTTGTCAATGGGACTTCTAAGGCAAGTGAAGCTAGTTGCTAGGGATTTTGAAGAGAAAGTGGGTGATACAGGTGTTAGAGTTGGCTCTCCCACAGCCGGGAAGATCATCCTCACAATCTTTTCAGCCCTTCACTCTCTTCACTTCAATTATGAAGATAAATCGGATAAGTTGGGACCGTTTTCCTCGGAGGAGAGGAGAAAGGAGATTTGATAGAGATGTACAAAATCACGAGAGGCCTGGACAGAGTAGATATGGAGAAACTCATGAAAGACTTGAGAACCAGTGGATGCAGATTTAAAGAAATTTGCAAAAGAAAGAGAATTTTTTCATGTAGTGAGTGGTTAAGGTCTGGGATGCACTACCTGAGAGGTGATGGAGGCAGGTTCAATCAAGGCATTCAAAAGGGAACTAGACTGTTACATAAAAAGAAACAATATGAAGGGTTATGGGGAGAAGGAGCAAGAATGGTACTAAGTAAACTGCGCATTTGGAGAGCTGGTGCAGACACAAAGGCCAAAAGGCCTCCTCCTGCGCTGTAACAATTCTCTGATTCAGTGATTCTTTTTGCAATATCGGCATGGGAGGGAAGATCAATCAACCTGACAACTATATTTCTTCAGGGCAACACATTTCAGAAAGAAGTGTTTCTGGAAACACGCAAAGTGGTAGCAGATGCAACAGGAGAGCTCAGTGGAAACTAAGCAAATAGGTCTGAGGTCTGAATGATGCTTCCTGGCAGTGGTATTGTTCAGTGAGATCTGTTTTGCTGAAAATAGATTTTGGTCAACTGAAAGCAGATTCTGCAATGTCTTATTGGCATCATAAAGGAAAATGTTCAGGCATCTTCTTGATGCATGTTAATGATTTCTTATGGGATGGTGCTGCAGAATTTGAGAAATATGTTATGAATAAGTTTACAGTAGAATTTTAAATTGGAAGTCAGGCTTGTGGGGCTTTTAGGTATATTGATTTTTCAAAATTCATTTATGGATGTGGGTGTTGCTGGCTGCCCACCCCTAATTGCCCTTTAGATAGTGGAAATTAAGCAAATTAAGCCTGGAATAAATCAACAATCTTTAAATCAACAATCAAGTTTGAGAGCTTTAAGCATCTGCCAGTATGAAATACCTTCAAAGTTATTAACATGAAGGAGATGGAACATTATCAGGGTTTCTATACAGAAATGCATGTTGCTCGTGGGAAACCAATGACCTTGGTTCGTAGATTTTATGGAATCAGAATGGTTACAGCACAGAAGGAGGCCATTCAGCCTGCCATGTTTGTGCTGACTCTCTGCAAGAGCAATTCACCGAGTGCCATTCCTCTGCTTTTTCCCCGTAGCCCTGCAAATTTTTCCTTTGCAGATAATGATCCAATTCTCTTTTGAAAGCCATGATTGAATCTGCCTCCAGCACACTCTCAGGCAGTGCACTGATCTTAACCACTCGCTGTGTGAAAAAGCTTTTCCTCATGTTGCTGTTGCTTCTTTTGCCAGTCATTTCAAATTGGTGTCCTCTGGTTCTCCACCCGTCCACCAATGGGAACAGTTTCTCCCTATCTACTCTGTCCGGACCCCTCAGGATTTTGTATACCTATATCAATTCCCCACTCAATCTTATCTTCTCCAAGTAGAACAGTGCCACCTTCTCCAATCTATCCACATAACTGAAGTTCCTCATCCCTCATGCTTTATTAACCGTTCCCTCAACCTGCCCTGCAGCCTTCAGTGACTTGTGCACATATACTCCCAGGTTGCTCTGCATTTTATGATGTCTCCCTGCGTTCTTCATACCAAAATGAATCACTTCAACCTTCACTGCATCAAATTTCTGTGTCTATCCCAACAACCTGTCTATGTCCTTTTAAAGTCCAATGCTATCCTCATTGTTCACAATACTTCCAACTTTTGTGTCATCTGCAATCTTTGAAATTCTGCCCTGTACACCAAAGTCTAGTTCATTCATATATATCAGGAAGAGCAGGGGTCCTAATACCACTTTAACCCTTCCCCAGGTCCGAGAAACAACAGTTCACCACTACTTTTTGTTTCCTGTCACTCAGCCGACTTCGTATCCATGTTGCTACTGTCCCTTGTATTCCATGAATTCTAACTTTGCTGGTCTATATTCCTTCACTTTTTCTTTCTAGGAAGTGCACTTTGGAGAAAAAGAGCAGTGAAAGGAAGCAAATGCTTAAACATGGAGCAGCAGGGACCCCTAGGGAATAGATTTTCATTTTCACTGCCTGGATCGAGGGGATTGGCCATCCTTCTGGGGCCTGCGTGTTTTTCATTCTATTGCAACTGTGAATTGAAAATTGGGCCACTTCCACAAAGGATGGGAGATCCACTTCAGCCAGGTTACTGTCCAGGGGGTGAGGGTGGAAATGGATCCAGTTGGAATGTGGATTCATACATCCACTAAGTGAAAAATCTGCTTCAATTTCTACAGTGGAAAGGTAGAATACTAGGGAATTGAGAAATTAGCAAAGAGGAGAAATTTATAGGGATCAGTATAAAGTGAAATATGCTAATGATAAACTAATGCGATTAAAGCTAAATAAATTGCCTGCTTCAAGTGGGAGCGTGGGTAGAAAAGAGCTGATAATGTCAAATAGGTTTCTGTCACTAATAGATACAAAGAATGTGAGGAAAATGTACAGCTTCAGTTGAAGAGCTAACATTGACTCTATTGGCTGAATGGTTTCCTTAGTAGTGTAAAGTCTATGATTCTTCCTTCCCTAACACATCGGCAAACTTTCCCCTCTCCGCTTCTCTTTGCTTCATCCCTGTCTCCCTGCCCTTGTCCCTATCCCTCTATCCACTTCCACTTCCACCTCTTTCATTCAGTGTCTTACCCATTAGCTGAATTTTACCAGGCCCTGTTGATGGGCTTGGAGGTGGGAAGGCTGGCAAAATGGTGCGGAATGGCGATGGGTGGCAGACCCATTGTCTTCCCATTGATGTACCAACTTGTCTGCGATGGGGAAGGTGGCAGATGGCCCACCCACCCAGAGCCCAATTGAGCCACTTAAGTGGCCAATTAAGAGGCTCTTACAAGAACACAGGAAATAAGGGCAGGAGTAGACCATATGGTCCGTTGAATCTGTTCCGTCATTCAATATGACCATGGCTGATCTTAAGCTTGCACTCCATTTTTCTGCCTGTTCCTCAAATACCTTAATTCCCTGGGAGACCAAAAATCTGTCTATGCCAGTCTTAAATGCATTCAACGATGGAGCATCCACAGTCCTCTGGGGTAGACCATAAGACATAGGAGCAGAAATTAGGCCATTTGGCCCATCGAGTCTGCTCTGCCATTCAATCATGACCGATAAGTTTCTCAACCCCATTCTCCCGCCTCCTCCCCGTAACCTTTGATCCCCTTAGCAATCAAGAACCTATCTATCTCGGTCTTAAATACACTCAATGACCTGGCCTCCACAGCCTTCTGTGGCAATGAATTCCATAGATTCACCACTCTCTGGCTAAAGAAGTTTCTCCTCATCTCTGTTCTAAAAGATCTTCCCTTTACTCTGAGGCTGTGCCCTCGGGTCCTAGTCTCTCCTACTAATGGAAACATCTTCCCCACGTCCACTCTATCCGGGCCTTTCAGAATTCTGTAAGTTTGAATCAGATCCCCCCTCATCCTTCTAAACTCCATCGAGTATAGATCCAGAGTCCTCAAACGTTTCTCATATGTTAAGCCTTTCATTCCTGAGATCGTTCTTGTGAACCTCCTCTGGACCCTCTCCAGGGCCAGCACATCCTTCCTGAGATACGGGGCCCAAAATTGCTCACAATATTCTAAATGTGGTCTGACCAGAGCCTTATAAAGCCTGAGCAGCACATCCCTGCTTTTATATTCTAGTCCTCTCGAAATAAATGCCAAGTAGAGAATCCCAAACATTCACAACCCTTTGAGTGAAGAAATTTCTCCTCATCTCAGTCTTAAATGATTGGCCCTTTACCTGAGTCTGTGACCTCGCATTTTAGATTCCTCGTCCAATGGGAACAATCTCTCAGCATCCACCCTATCAAGCCCCTTTAGAATTCTGTAGGTGTCAATAAGATCACCTCACTTGTCTAAACCCCAGAGAATATAAGACCAATTTACTCAGCCTCCCATCATAGGACAGCCCCCTCATCCCAGGGGCCAATTTAGTGAACCTTCACTGTACCGCCTCCAATGCAAGCATATCATTTGTGGACACCAAAACTGCACATAGTATTCTGGATGTGGTCTCATTAAAACCCGATACAATTGTAGTAAGACTTTTTTATTCTCATATTCCAATCCCTTTGCAATAAAGGCCAACATGCCATTTGCCTCCCTAATTGCCTCTTTCTGTTGCGACTGGCATTTTCCCAGCACTTGGGGAGGGGCACCCACCACCACTTGGCGAGACAGCCAGATAAACCCAGGTGGCCTTCCTTTTCAGACACTTTTCGGCCCTTTGAAGGGCCCCCTGGTTGACAACAGTGCTGCCTGTCCTTAGTGGCAACCCCTCCTCCTCATCAAGGTCTGCCTGACTGGCCCAGGTGCCCGCTAATCCCACTTACGTGTCTTCGAGAATGCAAGGCCATCGATGAGCCCTCATCCTCCAGGTGCAGCCCCAGCAGTGACCAACAGTTCTGGTGGCGCTGCTGAGCTGCTGACCCTTTGATTGGGCTGGCTGCTCTTGGGGGTGGGCCTCGGTCCTTAATAAGGTCAACAGGCTTGGTGGCAACCTTTTAATTGGCTGCTGCTGGCAGACTGCAGGCCCAGGTCCTGCTGACCGCTGTAGGTTCACCTGCCACTTTCAGGGACACAATCCCTCCCATCCACCTGCCCCCACCCCCCACCCCCGCCACTTCCCCCCTCCCCCGTCACTTCCCCCCTCCCCCCTCCCCAGTGATTGGCTGGTTGCTCTCATGGTTGATTAGAGAATCTTGGAGACTTCAGGTTACAGATATTAGCAGATTTCAGCAGTTATGAGATACATGCACCCCATTTTGTTTATAATGGAACTTTTGGACAGGCATTGGATAAATTATAACTTTTGTAGTTACTTTGATTCTCTTTGTTGTATTTAGGAGATCTGGTTGTCCCATATTAGTTTTAATTCCACTAGAACTAATTTTAGTTTCATCCTCCTCCTGTGGCATGGACACCTTCTTATCACCATAAATGCAGATGATGAATCAATGGGACCTCTGGCAGCTGGAGGGAGTGACGTTAAACTTCCAACTAAGACTCAGAATAGACAAAGACATCTGGACCTTCCAGCTGGAGGCCTGAGGAACCCCCTTGACGAATATCAGAGCACACCCTGTTGGGAGGACTGGAATCTGACACAATGGGGAATACATGTGCACAATATGGACAACTTTATGAACTTATACTTCTTCTGGTAAAGTCATGGGGGTTTTCATCTGTAAATTCCCAATATGTGCTCCTAGTCAGTGAAGCTGCAATCTAGGAGAGCAAAATTGTAAAACTACCTCTTATAAAAAGAACGCCTTAAGTAGGGCAGTTCCTGTGTACAGATACCTCCCATTAACTGTATGTATTCAAGTAAACTCTTCTATCCTCATGCAAAGACCTGTACTAGTTTATTTCAACTATGTCAAAGGTTTTATGATATCAATAGGTGCTCTTACATATGTTGTGTAAGCAAACATACAACTGCATCAAATGTGAATCATTATAAAATCGGGAAAAACTTATCCCACAACCAACATCCCCGAAACACCATTAGCTGATCATACAAGAACCAGGAGACACAGATTTAAGGTTTGGGGCAAGAGAAGAAGGGAGGATGTGAGGAAGACCCCACAGCAAGTGGTAATGACCTGACACTCACTGCCAACAAGGTTGGTGGAAGCTAAGATGATTTCAAAAGGAAATTGGATGGACACTTGAGGGAAATATATTTGCAAGGCTACAGGGATGGAGTGGAGGAATGGGACTAACTGGATTATTCCACAGAGAGCTGTCATGGACTCAGTGGGTTGAGTGGACTCTTTCTGTGCTATAATGACTCTACAACAGATGATCTAATTGTGACATCATTGCTGTTTGTGGGAACTTGTTGCATCCAAATTGGCTGCCACATTTCCTACATTATAGCAGTGGCTACAATTTAAATGTATTTCATTAGCTGTAAAGCATTTTGAGATATCCTGAGATAGTGAAAGGTGCGAATAAATAGGAATTCTTTATTTATTTAGACAAATATGATTGCCAATTCCCCATCAAATCAAATAATTATCGTTAACCTTTTAGGAGGCCAAGATAATATTATAACCCAATTTTTTTCCCTGTTTAGACTTGCCATTTTTAGATCTCTTTCACAAGGAGTAGCTCCAAAGGCTTCAGGTCCTAGAAAGGTTCCATTCATTCACTCAGAGGGTGGTGCTTTGCACTAGTGTGCACACCAATATCACTGAAGCTGACAATGTTACAGCTGGATCTACCAGCACTCCAGTCGGAGAAGCCTGGTAGGCCCTTGATCATAAAATGACACACACTAAGCTTTGCTGTCTTCTATGTCAAGTGTCCATGACAGGAAAACTGTTCAAAGCATGGTAATATCTTCCATTATTTTGAAACTGTTAGTGCTGCTGAATATATAACACATTCAGTCCTTGGTAAAAGAGGGAACATATATTTGAGCTGTATTGACAATTTTACCATGTCAGAGTCATAGTCATAGAGGTCTACAGCACAGAAAAAGGCCCTTCAGCCCATCAAGTCTGCGCTGGTCAAACAAGTACCTAACTATTCTGATCCCATTTTCCAGCACTAGGCCCATAGCCTTGTATGCCATGGCATCGCAAGTGCACATCCAAATACTTCTTAAATGTTAGGAGGGTTTCTGCCTCTACGACCCTTTCAGGCAGTGAGTTCCAGATTCCCATCACCCTCTGGGTGAAAAGATTCTTCCTCACATCCCCTCTAAACCTTCTGCCCCTTACCTTAAATCTGGTTAGTGATCCCTCCACCAAGGGGAAAAGTTCCTTCCTGTCTACCCTATCTATGCCTCTCATAATTTTATACACCTCAATCATGTCACAGAACCACAGATTCACAGAATCACAGAATCACAGTGCAGAAGAGGCCCTTTGGTCAATCGATTCTGCACCGACACATGAGAAACACCTGACCTACCTACCTAATCCCATTTACCAGCACTTGGCCCATAGCCTTGAGTGTTATGACGTGCCAAGTGCTCATCCAGGTACTTTTTAAAGGATGTGAGGCAACCCGCCTCCACCACCCTCCCAGGCAGTGCATTCCAGATCGTCACCACCCTCTGGGTAAAAAAGTTTTCCCTCACATCCCCCCTAAACCTCCTGTCCCTCACCTTGAACTTATTTCCCCTTGTGACTGACCCTTCAATTAAGGGGAACAGCTGCTCCCTATCCACCCTGTCCGTGCACCTCAATCTTGTACACCTCGATCAGGTCGCCTCTCAGTCTTCTCTGCTCCAACAAAAACAACCCAAGTCTATCCAACCTCTCTTCATAACATAAATGTTTCATCCCAGGCAACATCCTGGTGAATCTCCTCTGCACCCCCTCCAGTGCAATCACATCCTTCCTATAATGTGGTGACCAGAACTGCATACAGTACTCCAGCTGTGGCCTCACCAAGGCTCTATACAACTCCAACGTGACCTCCCTACTTTTGTAATCTATGCCTCGATTGATAAAGGCAAGTGTCCCATATGCCTTTTTCATCACCCCACTAACATGCCCCTCTGCCTTCAGAGATCTATGGACACACACGCCAAGGTCCCTTTGTTCCTCAGAACTTCCTAGTGCCATGCCGTTCATTGAATACTTCCTTGTCAAATTGCTGCTTCCAAAGTATATCGCCTCACACTTTTCAGGGTTAAATTCCATCAGCCACTTATCTGTCCATTTGACCATCCTGTCTATATCTTCCTGTGGCCCAAGACACTCAATCTCACTGTTAACCACCTGGCCAATCTTTGTGTCATCCACAAACTTAGCACATAGCAATCTATGTCGTTTATATAAATGACAAATAATAGGGGACCGAGCACAGATCCCTGTGGTACGCCACTGGACACTGGCTTCCAGTCACTAAAGCATCCTTCTGTCATCACCCTCTGCCTCCTACAACTACAACCCCTCAATCTCCGCTGCTCCAGAGAAAATAACCCCAGTCTATCCAATCTCTCCTCATAACTAAAACTCTCCAGCCCAGGCAACATCTTGGTAAATCTCCTCTGCACTCTCTCTAGTGCAATCACATCCTTCCTGTAATGCAGATTCCAGAACTGCACACAATACTCTAGCTGTGGCCTAACCAGCGTTTTATACAGTTCCAGCATAACCTCCCTGCTCTTATATTCTATGCCTCGGCTAATAAAGGCAAGTATCCCATATGCCTTCTTAACCACCTTATCTACCTGTCCTGCTACCTTATAGGACCAGTGGACATGCACACCAAGGTCCCTCTGATCCTCGGTACTTCCCAGGGTCCTACCATTCATCGTGTATTCCCGTGCCTTGTTTGTCCTGCCCAAGTGCATCACCTCTCACTTATCTGGATTAAATTCCATTTGCCACTGATCAGCCCATCTATGTCCTCCTGTAATCTAAGGCTATCCTCCTCACTATTTAACACAATAGTGTCAGTTGTGTTTTGCCCCATTACCACTGGAAACCTGCTGCAGAGAGGTGATCTCTGGCACATTCACAAATGTGCTCCCTTTATTCTTTCATAGAGTGCGGCTACCACTGGCAAGGCCCATCCCTAATTGCCCTTGAACTGAGTGGCTTACTTGGTCATTTCAGAGGGCAGTTAAGAGTCAACCACGATGCTTCATCTGGAAGTCACATGTAGGCCAGACCAGGTAAGGATGGCAGATTTCCTTCCCCTAAAGGGGCATTAGTGAACCAGATGGGTTCTTACAACAATTGATAGTGCATTCATGGTCACCATTACTAAGGCTAGCTTTACATTCCAGATTTATTAATTGAACTTAAATTCCACCAGCTGCCATGGTGAGATTTGAACCTGTGTTCCCAGAGAATTAGCCTGGGCCTCTGAGTTACTAGTCCATTGACATTACCACTACACCACCATCTTCCTCATTGGAAGTGAAGGCAGTTCTTGACTTCCAAAACTTTAAGACTGGCACAACCTTGTTTTTGATCAGGCCCAGTGACATGACCTTTTCATACAGCGAGTGGTTAGGATCTGGATGACTGCCTGAGAGTGTGGTTGAGGCAGGTTCAATTGAAGCATTCAAAAGGCAATTAGATTGTTATCTGAAAAGGAAGAATGTGCAGGGTTACAGGGAGAAGCTAGGAGAGTGGAACTAGGTGAGTTGCACATTTGGAGAACTGGTGCAGACACAATGAGCCAAATGGCCTCCTTCTGCACTGTACCAATTCTGTCAATGATTGTTTCACAATCACACCACTTGGTAACCACTATGCTGATATGGCAATTTGGTGTTTGGCTTTGGTTTGCTCATCTAAAGATTTGACAAGACTAGTGAGCAAAACAGTTTTGAAAGCTTTCCTACAGGAGGATTTGAGGAATGGAATCCACAGAATGTAGTAACATAGGAGCAGGAGGAGGCCATTCAGCCCCTTGAGCCTGTTCTGCCAATCAATGAGATCAAGGCTGATCTGTGACCTAACTCCTTTGCTTTTGGCTTTATCTCTTAACACTTTTGGTTAATAAAAATCTATCAACATTAGGTTCAAAATTAACAATTGATTTTTTTTTTCTCTCAAGGGATATGGGTGTCGCTGGGTGGGCCAGCATTTTTATTGCCCATCCCTAATTGCCCATGAGAAGGGGGTGGTGAGCTGCCTTCTTGAAAAGTTGCAGTCCATATGGTGTAGGTACACCTGCAGCGCTGTTAGGGAGGGAGTTCCAGGATTTTGACACTGAAGGAACTGTGATATATTTCCAAATCAAGATAGTGTGTGGCTTTGAGGGGAACTTCCAGGTGATTGTGTTCCCATGCATCCGCTGCCCTTGTCCTTCTAGGTGGTAGAGGTCATGGGTTTAGAAGGTGCTGTTGAAGGAGCCTTGATGAGTTGCTGCACACACTGCTGCTACTGTGCATCAGTGGTGGAGGAAGTGAATGTTTGTGGATGTGGTGCTAATCAAGCAGGCTGCTTTGTCGTGGATGGTGTCAAGCTTCTTGAGTATTGTTGGAGCTGCACTCATCCAAGCAAGTGGAGAGTGTTCCATCACACTCCTGACTTGTGCCTTGTGAACAGGCTTTGAGGAGTCAGGAGGTGAGTTACTCGCTGCAGAATTCCAGCCTCTGACCTGTTCTTGTAGCCACAGTATTTATATGGCTAGTCTAGTTCAGCTTCTAGTCAATGGTAACCTCCAGGATGTTGATAGTGGGGAATTCAGTGATGGCAATGCCATTGAATGTCACGGGGAGATGGATAGATTCTCTCTTGTTGGAGATGGTCATTGCCTGGCACTTGTGTGGCACAAATGTTATTTGTTGCATCAATCGCTGTCTGTGGAAGAGAGTTCCAAACTTCTACCACCCTTTGTGTGTGTAAGTGTTTCCCAATTTCACTCCTGAAATTTTTAGACAATGCCCCAATAGTTTTAGACTTCCCAGCCAGCGAAAATAATTTTACTCTATCTATCGTATCTGTTTCCTTAAAATCTCGAAAACTTCCATCAAATCACTCCTTAAACTTCTAAATTCCAGGGAATACAACCCTAATTTGTGTTAATGTATTTTCGAAATTAAACTCCTGGAGTCCAAGTATTGTTCTATGCTGCATTCTCCGAGGCCAATATCTCCTTCCTCAGGTGTGATGTCCAGAACTGCTAACATTACACATTGTATCAACTGCAATAACATAGCAGCAATGTTTGGAAAATCATTGGCATGTTGCACAACAGATTGTTGTTGTTTAAAGAGATCAGGAAATAAAACTACTTTTCCACTCATCATTTTGTTTCTGTTTCATCAAAATTGTTAAGAGAGATTTACACATAACTAAGCTTAATCAAATTGTTGCACTGATGTGTCATTTCTTTTGCTCAGAAATCAACCTCAAATATTGTTTCCAAGACAGTTGATAGTGAAAACGATAATGGGATTTTAATAGTACTTTTAATGCAACTGAATTATAATTGTGAGGTGTTTTAACACCAATCAAATAGTAATGGCCTCAATGTTACATTACAGTTATAAGTGGCTGATACAAGGTGACAGAAAGTCTTTATGAGGTTGTACTGGAAGTCCTGATTGCTGTGATCGATGTAAAATGTAATAAACAGTGCAATAATGCTGCCACTTTTAGCTGATCGTGAATAAAGTTATTACGAGTTGGATTATCAAAGCCAGCTAGGCTTTGATAAGTGTGATCCATTGCACATTTTTCAGTCTTTCCTCATGAGGCTATAAAGAATATGGACATAATTCTTTCCAACTCTACTTTGAATGCAAATAAATTAGGAAAAAAAAAATATTTATTAATTCATGATGAAAGCTGCCAAAACCCACTTTGCCCAAATTTGCTGGCAAAATTCGGCATCCTCAGTTGTTGGAATATCAACTCTTTATTGGTGAATTGTAAACATTATTTTTTTAATAATTGTCATCATTAAAATTGTGGATAGAATCATGGCATTTAAAACATTAGAAGGAAACCATTCATCCCATTATGCCTATGCCAATGTTAGCCCTGCCGCTGGCTTTAATTACATTTTTCTGCTTCCTAAAAATATAATTCCTTTTCAAATACATGTTCTGTCACATTTTAAATAACGTCTGGCCCTATTTTGCACGAGGTGCAACCAAGAGGGCAAACGGAGAGTAGTGGTGCTGACACTCTTTGATGCTGAAGATCACCCACCTATTTAAAGTACAGACCTGACCAGGCGCCTAGAGGTAACGAAGCCAACACGCTTGCTAATTTCTGCTTGCCCGTGATGTTTGTTGGACCTTGGGAAGGTAATAATAAGAGGGTTGGAAAATAGAGGCTTGGCTTCACTCTAGGCAATGCCTAACATGTTGAGGGTGGAGGGAGGGTGGGGGACAATGTGTGGGTTATCAGATCAAAGCCAAAATTGGTCAGTGGCCAGATGTGCCCGTTGCTGGAGAGTCTTTGTGTCCAGCATGGTTTTGCTCTGATTCTCCTGTCTATGGGCAGGAGTTTTTGTCCCCAAAGTAGGTGAGTAAGAAGGCAGGTCGGGGAAGGGGGGTGGTGGGTGGCAGTGGGTGGTGGTGGGTGTGGCAGTGCATGAAAATTTGTGCCACTAGCCAGTTTGCCAACTCTATCCTGCCCCCAGGCCATTTTCCTGGAGGCAGGGGAGGGGGAGGCAGGATACCCAAATAGCAGGGAGCCAATTGCTATGATCTAAAGGTCAATTGAGGCCAATAACAGAAGCTGACTGGAATTTTCCAATCAGTCTCTGGGCTCCCCGAGACGTTGGGGGACAGCTGAGCTGCTGGAAGTGGCCTCCCGGCGGCAGACTGGGGTCCAGCTCGCCAGACAAGCTTTGAGGCTCTCCTTCCCCGCCTGTCTAGTCATAGCTGAGGCCACTGGCTGCCTCCTCCATAATGGTGCCCCCAGCTGCTCCATCTATATTTTTATTTAAAAGTTATATAAGTTGAAGAGCGTGTGCCTCCACCTTGAATTACTCTCTCTCTCTTACCTGGAAAGGCAGTCTGCTGCTTCTTCAGTGTCAGTGGGCCTCCTAAAGGCTCTCCAGCTATGAGAGCACACCTGCTGTCAAATTAAAGTCGGTGACCCTGCCCTCCGGCCAATAATTGGCCAATTTGGGCAAAAATCACAACTGAGCGACCGTTCTCCACACAAGGCCAGGTTCTGACCCCCCACCTTTGAGCTGGATGTTGGGGTCCTGAAGCCTTCAGGGAAAATCCTGCCCCGTCTGGCAGGTCCGTCCATCTCGGTCTCCCCCTCTTCTCCGCTCTCCCCCTGCAGTTCCACAGCCTCCTCACTTTCCTTCTGTGCTCATTTCCCTTTTGACAAGAACAGGGTGGGTGTGGGGGGGGTGGTCAATGGCTGCTCTGGAGAGCAGTACCCTAACAACACTGTGGGTGTACATGGACTGCAACGGTTTAAGAGGGCAGCTCACCATCACCTTCTCAAGGGCAACTAGGGATGGACAATAAATGCTGGCCCAGCCAGCAAAGCCCAAATCCCATGGATGAATAGAGAAAAACCCTGCTTCAGGATTCCTGCAAGTGCTTAACAGTAATGTAGGGTGGCAGCATTGAAACTGTGTCTGCTAGATTTCCAGTCATGTTCACCAACCGGAGGTCTAAACTATACTCTGGTTACCATAGTGCCTGTTGGGGTCTTCAGGCACGATGGACTGCTGCACAATAGTTACATTATTAGGATAGGTTGCATAAAATTGGTTTGTATTTCCTTGCATATAGACGATCGAGGGGTGATTTACTTGAGATATTTAAAATGATAAAAGTATTCAAAAGGGTAGCTACAGAGAAACTTTCCAATGTGAGAGAATCAAGAATGAGGGGACACCGGATGGAATCTTACTAACTCTGAAAATTTTTCTGCAGCCACATCCAAAAGCACATCCCAACCCCAATGGCGTTGGCTAGCCGCACAGCATTGCAATCTAATGGGAATTGGTTAGCTAAAGAGGCCTCCTCCTTGTTCACTGTCCAATGAAGGACAGCCGGCAGGGCCTTAAGGCAGGCGGCCCAATCAGGTAGCCTGAAGATGTGGGTGGTTGGCAGCCCCAGAGGGAGCGGGTAGGTGCTAGTCAGGCAGGTTGGAGACAATAAGGGTGCCTCAAAATGGAGGCACGCTCTGAAGGATTCTGCATATTTAAAAAAAATAATGACCACAATTTTCAGGTCATCAGTGTGGAGGGGAGGGAACCTGCCGCAGGATTGCTTGTGGCCCTTTGATCCCTGTGGCTCTATGATTTGGGCATTGACAGGGGGTATAAGTGGCCCCCACCTCTCCCCTCCCCCCACTCCCCACCCCTACTTGCCTGCCGCTCCTAGCCTGCCTCCAGGTATCTGCGGGCTTTGACCTCAGCAGACGGCCCAGCCAGGAACATCCCAGCAGCAGCAGCACCTTGACCCCAATTAAACCCTAAAACAGCCTAATCGGTGACCTGGTGCTGCCGCATTGACTTCGCATGATCATTCAGGGGTGGGAATGCGTCAGGGAGATGATCTGATGCGCTATCTTCAAATTTTACTCCTGGTCCTCCCTCCGACCTCAACTCCGCCGGTCTGAGAAGATTTCACCCAAAATCTTATAATTAGAGCCAGGCTATTCAGGAATGAAATTAGGAAGCGCTTGTTTACACAAAAGGTTACAGATATCCGAAATTCTTTGCATTAAAAAGATGTGGATGTGGGGTGAATTGGAGGTTTCAAGACTGAAACCAATTGGTTTTTGTTCATGAACACTATCAAATCGACATGGAGATAAGATGGGTAAATGGTGGAACCTGCTTTCACTGCTCCTTCAGGTAGTGCATTCCCGATCTTAATAACCCATTGTGTAAAAAAAAAAAATCTCCTCATCTCCCCTCTGGCTCTTTTGCCAATTATCTTAAATCTGTGTCCTCTGATTACCAGCCACCTCCCAGTGGAAATAGTTCTTCCCTATTTAATCTAACAAAATTCCTCACAATTTTGAACACCTCTTCGACATCTCCACTTGACCTTGTCTGCTGCAGTGAATACAATTCCAGCTTCTCTAGTCTCTCTTCGTAACTGAAGTCCATTATTGCTGGTGCCATTCTCGTAAACCTTACCTGCACCATCTCCAAGGCCTTGATATCCTACTTAAAGTGTGGTGACCTGAATTGGACATGATACAGTAGCTGAGGCTTGAACCAGTGATTTATAAAGATTTAGCATAACCTCCTTCCTTTATGCATCTACCTATGAAGCCATGGATATGCCATTTTAACAGCTTTATCGACTTGTTCCCCTGCCTTCAGGTATTGTTGGTTGAGAGATGAATGTTGTCTGGACAATCGGTGGAAGTCTCTGGTCTTTGAAATAGTGCCAAGGGATCTTTTATAACCACCTGATTTGATCTGATGGGACCTATATTACATGTTCGTGGCGACTAAAGATATACCATCCCAATATTGAAGTGTTAAGATAATAAAAAGCATCAAATGAAAAATGAAAACAGTAATATTGAATCCTAGATTGCTGAGAGATAATCCAATTTTTCTTTAATTCAGCCTGGGGATTTGAGCATCGCTGGCAATGCCGACATTCATCAGCCACCCTGATTGTAATGATTTGATACAATTGCTGGGCCACTTCAGTGATGGCTGAGAGACAGCCATGTTTCTGAGGGATTGGACTCACAATGTAGACCAGGCCGTACAAGATTGGTAGATTTCTTCCCCTAAAGGACACTAGTGAGTCAATTGGGTTTTTATATCAATCCAGTATACTGATGACCACCTTTACTGACACTAGCTTTTCACTTCCATAATATTTTTTGATACTCCATTTCATTTTAACTAAATGCAAATTCTTAAACTGCCACCGTGGGACTTGAATACACGTTTTCTCGATTATTGGTCTAAGCCTCTAGGTTATTAGATGAGTAACATGATCAATACATTACAATGCCCAAGATGCTATTGTGATTTATAAAGGTAATGACAGATATTTCCACCTCAAGCCATTTGGCTGGCTCAAGTTTCTTCATATTTTAAGAAATGAATATTTGATAACAATAAAATATTTTATATTTGAAAATGTGATTGTTTCTGTCCTTTAACACTACTGGAGCAGTTGAATGAGTGAAACATTGCACAGTATTAATCTTTACTCTTTCAGTTGTATGTAATAAGTAGATCAGTTATCAGCTGCCGCCTTAGTATCAAGAACCGCTTCTTTTTATTTTAAATTAAATTTCCTTCTGTCTTCCAATTATGAAGATGCACCAAGCCAAGAGAACAGGTTTGAGGCCTAGGCTGAATTTTACAGGGGGTGTCGGGATCCCGATGATCCTGGGTAAAAAGCGAGTCCTGAACCTGCACTTGCCGTCAGCGGATTGTCCCCGGCAATTTTACCACAGGCGGCCTCCTAATCAGCTGCCTGTAGACCCACCATCCAAATAAGTATGGTGGGCAGGCCCAACAACAGTGTGAGCAGCTTTGAAACCTCAGCCGTGTCACCAGAAGAAGTGGCTGCTGCTGAAGTGTACAGGAGAGTTTGGGAGCTGGGCCAGGTAAGTTTAATCTTTAAAAAATGTGAAAAATTCACGAGGCTGAGGGTTGGAGGACATGCCCCTCCGGGAAGGTTGTTGGGGCCGCAGGGTGCTGCTTGCCCCATCCACAGCCGCTTCTCTGGCTCTTGGAGCCTTTCCCCCTAGACTGCGGCAGGGCAGGTCATTAATGAAGCAGCTGAAGATGGTTGGGCCTAGGACACTACACCGAGGATCTCCTGTTGTGATGTCTTGGGGTCTCCAACAACTGCAACAATCATCCTTTATGCTATGCATGACTCCAGCTTGTGGAGAGTTTTGCCCCTGATTCCCATTGGCTTCTTGGTCGAATGCTGCCTTGATGTCAAGGGCAGCCACTGTCATCATGCCTCTTGAGTTCAGCTCTTTTGCCCATGTTTGGATCAAGGCTTTATGAAGTCAGTAACTGAGTGGCCCTGGTGGAACCCAAATTGATCGCGAGTGAGCAAGTTATTGCTGAGTAAGTGCCATTGGCAGCACTGTCAACGACACCTTCCATTGCTTTACTGATGATCGAGAGTAGACTGATGGGGCAGTAATTGACTGGGTTGGATTTGCCCTGCTTTTTGTGAACAGGACATACCTGGGCAATTTTACTGGAACAGCTTGACATTAGGTGCAGCTAGTTCTGGAGCGTAAGTCTTCAGTGCTACATATGGGGTGTTGTTGGGTCCCATAAGTTTTGGAGTATCCAGTGATTTCAGCCATTTCTTGATGTCATGCAGATTGGATTGATTTGGCTGAAGATTGACATCTTCAAGGGGACCTCAAGAAGAGGATGTGGATGTGGCAGGACTGCAGAACTTTGATCTGATTCATTGATTGCGGATCAGTTTGCTTTGTCTATCACATGCTGCTGCTGCTGCTGTTTAGCATGCACATGGCTCTTTGTTGTAACTTCAGCACTATTGCATCTCAGTTTTAGGTATGCCCGCTGCTGGCATATTCTCCTACACTCCTCATTAAACCAGGACTTCATGGTAATGGAAGAGTGAGGGATATGCAGGGCCATGAGCTTACAGGTTGTGATGGAATACAATTTTGCTGCTGCAGATGGCCCATAGTGCCTCATGGTTGACCATTCTGAATCTATCCCATTTAGCACGGTGGTAGTGCCACACAACACCTCAGCGAAGACTTAAGCTTCATCTCCACAAGAACTGTGCGATGGTCACTCCTGCCAATCAGAGGCCAGCAGTTCTATTGAACAGCAGTGCCACCGGGAAGGCGGTGGCTTCTGCTGGTATGACACCCACCTGAGGCCTATTATCATCACTGGATCCCAGGCCACAGGTGAGTGATGGCAGGAGGTGGGGGGCAGGTGGCAGGTTGGGGGTCGAGGGGAAGGGGAGTTGGCAGCAAGGGCAGGTGGGTGACTCTCAGTGGGCTCCCCCCCTTCACTGCACCACCCCCCGTTCCTGATGCCAGTCCCTCGATCAGGTACTGAGTGCCTTTGAACAAGGGATCTCCCATTGGAGCCCACAAGCAATGCTGCACGGGCTTTCTTGTTGTGCTCCCTGCATGGTGAGCTGGATTAACCCCAGCAGTAATGGGGTGATGTCCTTAACCGTGGAACCATAGGAAAGTTACAGCACAGAAAGAGGCCATTCAGCCCATTGTGTCTGTGCCGGCCGAAAAATAAAAAGAAACTAGCTGCCCATTCTAATCCCACCTTCCAGCCTTGCAGGTTACAGGGTTTCAGGCGCAGACCCAGGTATCTTTTAAATGAGTTGAGGGGTTTCTGCCTCCACCACCAAACCAGGCAGCCAATTCCAAACACCCACCACCCTCTGGGTGAAGAAGTTGTTCCTCATGTCCCCTCTAATCCTTCCACCCATCACCTTAAATCTGTGCCCCCTGGTAACTGACCTCTCTGCTCGGGGAAACAAGGCATCCCTGCCCACTCCATCTAGGCCCCTCATAATCTTGTACACCTCAATCACGTCACCCCCCTCAGCCTCCCCTGTTCTAGGGAAAACGACCCCAGCCTATCCAATCTTCCCTCATAGCTGCAATTTTCAAGCCCTGGCAACATTCTTGCAAATCTCCCCCGTACTCTCTCCAGAGCAATTATGTCCTTCCTGTAGTACGGCAACCAGGGCTGTACACAAAATTCCAGCTGCGGCCTAGCCACAGTGGACATTGATTGCTCAGGTAAGGGCCTCAGTTGGTGACCGGGCTGGAAGGATGTCCACCTTCCCACTGTGGAACTAGTCGGGTTTGAGGTGGGAAAGCGGCAGGGTCCCCAACCACCTCCTCCCCACCACCAAACTTGCCCCGGGAGGGGGCATTAAATTCCGCCATATGAATCTGAGTTTTGAGATTTTCAATTCACCCAACCTCAACAGCTTTTTGGGGGTGAGAGCTCTAGGTTTTCACTGCCCTTTGTGTGGAGAAGTGCTTCCTGACACCACCTTGATTGGCTCAGCCCCAATTTTAAGGTTATGCCACCTAGTTTGTGGACTCTGCCCACTCGTGTTTCTCTCTATTTACCCACCAGCTCCATTAACCACCTTAAATATATATATATATATGGCAGCCCTAATTCTGAACATTTTAAAGTGTGAGTGAGCTGGATGATAAAAGTACAATTTGGTGTTAACAAACTATAAAGATACGATTTCTTGTGTTTGAATGCAATTTACTGCTTTGAGCTTTCATAAGGCAGTTTCTTTTGCTTTCCCCTGTCAACCTCAGCTGTCAAATATCAATGGTTTCTCTTTATTCTCTTTTTCACAATAATCTTCTCAGCTGTTCTGTCCTTTAATGTTGTTAACTGTAGAATCTTCACATCTCTTGTCACTCCAGTGCACAAATTTTGTCTGATTCTTTTACAGTATCTGCCACCCATTATACACAAAAGGCAATTGTTCACTGATCTGTGAAGCAAAATTATTTGTTCTGATGTAAATCCACTAATCAAGTGGTGAAGTGACAGTATTCCTAGAATGGTTCCCTCACTACTTATTAAGTAACATTTTAACTAGTCCTTGCGCGGCTCACAATAAAATCCACTGAAGGCTTTGTCACGTCAGGTTTCCAACTTAATTTTATTGATTCTCCAGATGACATTACAAATAAAGCAAGCCCGAGAGAGGACCAATTTCCCCCCTTTTACCTTGTGTGCACATTATTTCAGGATTACTGTTTCTTTCGAAGCCTCTCAGTCTATTTTTGGAGGTTAACCTTTCTGCCATTGTTCCACTTCCCCCAGTGAAGTTATTTTTGAAAGGTGCCTGGCCTTTATCGTGCTCTTTCTCAGCCTCCTGGAGCCTCCCTTGACCACTTGCCCATTGTCCCTCCTTGCAAGTTTCTTCACTTACTGCTTGGTGTCCATCTCTTCCCCTCTTGTAAAGTGTTTAGGGATATGTTTTTATGTGAAGAGCACCATATGAATTCATGGGTGATGCTCAATAACCCCAATCCCCAAAAAAGAGGAAATTAACTTAATGCATTTTTAAAAAAAGTAAATCAATGGAAGGGAAGTACTGTTTGGCTTTTACTTGTTCTCAAATCCCTTCAAGATTAGATTTTAAGGGGGAAACGTGCTCATATCATGCTCCTGAGTCTGTAGGCTGTGAGTTCAAGTTCCACTCTAGAGACTGAACACACAATGTGTGCTGCACCACAACGCCAACCTGGGAGGGCTGCTCCACGGTCAGAGAAACCATCTCTTGGACGAGATGCCTTCTCAGGTGGACACAAAAGATCACATGGCACTATTTCGAAGAAGAGCGGAGGAGTTCTCCCTGGTGTCCTGGCCAATATTTATCTTTTAACCAATATCACTTAAAAGCATTACATGGTCATTATCAATTGCTGTTTGTGGAGTCTTGCTGTGTAAAAAATTAGTTGCCACCTTCACTGCTTAATTAGCTTAAATCATAGACTTAAATCATAGATCATGAAAGTCATCAGTTAAGTATACATTTTTTTTCTTTCTTCTTACTCCCCCAAGATTTGATTTACTGAAATTTACTAAATCCTGGCTACTTTTACAAAACAAAGCGAGGGGTAAAATGTTTCTGTTTCTATAGGTCATCAGTGCAAATACTGAGCAAAGATCTCCTCTCACTAACTTTAACAGAAAGGCAGACTGGACTGTAAAGCAGGGAACACCACTTTATACTCCTGTCTACTTTCTCACTCAAATTAACAAGAAATAATTAAAGGTTAATGCACCAATTGTTTCCCCAAGTTGCTGTGTGAACAGTGTTGATAGCTAGATGTTAAGCACTTTCTTTAAACATAATTAGTGCAATCCGTGAAAATGATCTTTACAGGATGGTGCAAAATTTCCTAATTTGTAGGTTTTCTTTTGCATTGTGTCATTGGATGACACCATGTTAATATAAAAATGATGATGTAATGTGACTTGCCGTGGTTTACAATGTCAGAGTTGCCACTCATTTCTCAGTCATGCTAGGAGAAAATGCACATCCAGAGTTTTGATAAATCAGAGGATTGTTCCCTCTGGTATTCTTGATTTCTCTCTCTTTTGGGATAAATGTCCTTTGGTTTAAAAAAATGAATTATATTCGGAACATAATTTTTTATGACATAGCTCAGTGATTATCTCGGCTAAATAGTGTGAAATAAAATGAGTCAGGTACATTGACAAATTTATGAAATCATGTTAGTGACATTTGTACTGCTTCAAGGCTACAATGTAAATTGCACCACTTAAGAACATAGGAACATAATAACAGGAGTAGGCCATTCAGCCCCTTGAGTCTGTTCTGTTAGTCATTCAGTTAGATCACAACTGATCTGTATCTTAACTCCATGTACCCGTCTTGTTCTGAAACCATTTAACAACAGTGCCTAATGAAAAAATCGATCAATCTCAGTTTTGAAGTTTTCAATTCACCCAGCTTCAGCAGTTTTGTGGTGGGGAGAGAGTTCCAGGGCTGTGTAGAGAAGTTCTTCCTGACATCACCCTGAACAAACTAGCTCCAATTTTGAGGTTTTGCTACCTTGTTTTGGAATGCCCCAGCAGAGGAAACAGTTCCTTCCCATCCACCCTATCAACCCCCTTAATTGTTTTAAATGTTAAATTGCTTAATTGGAACACCCTTTAACCTTCTATGCTTAATGGAATACAAGTCTTGACTATGTAATCTGCCCTCATAATTTAGCTGTTTTAGCCCTGGTATCACTCTGGTGAATCTGTACTGCACCCCCTCAGCCTGAAGGAGGCTTGCAAAATTATTTAGCAGAATGCAATAATAATATGCTTATATCTATCTCAAGGAGGCCTTGTGGTGCAGTGGGTAGCATCTCTGGCTCTGAGCCAGAAGCTCTGGGTTTAAGTCCCACTCCAGGACTTGATGGCTAAGGAAGGTGCCAGCGTAACATGGCCAAACAGGTTGAGTATTAACTTGTAAATCCTTCCAGCGTATGCAAGAGCGGCAGAGATTCCTGGTCAGCCATGTGATGGAAAGAAACTGGAGCCTCTAACATCACTATCCATAGCTACAACGTGCCTGTCAAAGCATATGTTACCACAGCACCTGGGACTCTTTGGGGGGGCCGGTTGGCTGGTCTGGATCAGATTGGTGCTGACATCACGGTGTTCGATCGCCGTTCTGGCTGGGGTGGATTTAGGACCTGCCCCCTTGGCCCTATCTGTGGTGGCGATCGCGGTGCTGTGGGTCAGACCTGCCTTCAGGCAGACAACACAAGAAGAGGTTGACATCCCATGACATTGCTCAGCGAACGTTGCAGCATCCGGTGTAACTGAAGAACATGTTATACACGGAGAACAAACGGGGATGGCAAGCAGACCTGGGATTTGGAAAGAATTTTGTGTGAGATGTGCTCAGAGACAATGGGCAGAATTTTGCCCTTGATGGGCGGGCAGGCCCCACCGGCTCGGCAGCGGGAGGGCAGCCAACCGCCCCCGTCGAAATGGGCCCTGCCGCCATTTTGAGTGGGCGGGCCAATTAAGGCCCCGCCCAGCGTGTCGCCCGATGGGAAGCGCTATGCGCTCCCTGTGTGGGGGAGGGAAGGGTTTCCCCAGCTGTCAGAGTGCGATCTTTCACGCATGCGCACATCTCCCTGAGGCAAAGTGCTGCCTCAGGGAGATCGCTGAAACTCTGTGAAACTCTAAAAATAGAAAAATAAAAAAAATCATTAACATGTCCCTCTCATGTGAAAATGTCACACGAGATGGGACATATTAGTGAAGAACACAAAAACTTTATTAAACGTTTTTAAAACCGCGATCAAACCTCATCCCGCCACTGGATGAGGTTTGTAAAAAAAATCACTTACCCGCCTGCCCGTTGGGTCCGTGCGCCGACCCGAAGTTCACATGGGCCCCTCAAAATCCTGGTCGACTGGAGAGTTAATGGCCTTAACAAGGCCTTTAATTAATGGCAGGCGCGCGTCCCGCAGCTGAGCGCGCCCGCCGACCGAAATATCGCGATGCCGCGCGCTGACGTCAGGACACTTGCGCGACATTTTAACCGCTGGTGTGCGGATTCTGCCACCCGCGCGTCAGCCAGAAGATTCTGAAGCAAGCGCTAAAGTGTTTTTTGATTGGTCCCTGGGAAAATTGAGCGAGTCAGAAAAACACCTCTAATTCCTCTGACCCACGGACACATTTAAAGTGTGATACAGCTGTGCACAAAAGGTAAACTATGTTGGTTGTGCGTGTACATAGATAGTGTGCTGCAGCATTGTACAGGTGGCCTGCGCATCTGCACAGGCACAAATACGTTATCAAATAAATGAAAACAGACCCTAATCACTAGAGGTCAGTCAAAAAGAACGAGAAGTACTGTTGCCCAATATAAGTAACCACAAATATAATCAATAGTCTCCTTCTATGCTAAAATTTCTGACTCTGTGAAGCCTACAGACCTTTTAGTGTTAGCAAAGCAAGCAACAGCATGCTTAGGGGCTTTGCTAATGGTCAATGATTAAAATGACAGTGACTTGATTTTCAGCCAGCAAGACTTCACTTGCCCACTGACCCTGCTACAAATTAGTGTGGAGTGAGAAGAAGGGAAAGGGTTTAAGATTCAGTAAGGCACACTTAATTCCCTTTCCTTTGATTTTACTCCGGATTTGAATTAATCATTACTGTATTGTGAAATAACACTACCGAAATTAAATTAGATTCTGCAATGTAACCGAAATGTATTTATGACAATTTTAACTTTATCTTGTTAAACAATTAAGTTACAAAAAAAAAAATTCAAGCCTTTTTGTTGGTGCCTTCAATCTCGAATTGTATTTATTAAAGAAAATGCAAAGCAAGACCTGTTTTCGTAAATCAAAGTTCAGACGGCTACAGATGTCAGGAAATCCTAAAGTATCCTCCTAAGATGACAATACCTTTATAAATACTAAATGATATAATATAATACTAAGTAATATAAATAAATGGCAGCCATCATTTTTTTTAAACCGACACTGTAAACACGAGTTTCAGTTAAAAAAATTAGACATTTAATTTTTAAAGGAGTGGCAGAATGCAAAGGAGTCAGTGCGCAGATGTGATGTTAAAAATTGTTCCTTAATTTAATCTGCATATGACGAACCAACATTCTTTGGCATGATATTTGTCATGACTCGCGTTCACAATTGGAATTTTTGGTTGTGAACGTGTCCTTGCCTAAGTGCTTTATTCTAGCAATCATTCATCAAGCTACGGTGATGTGTGGTGTGTCGTATTTCAGTTGTGTTATACAAGATTAAAGTTTCTTGAAAATTTGAACCTCTCAGACTTACACTGGGGAAAAAGTCTGCTGTCAGAACACAGGCCTCTCCCTCGATACACATTATTAGAGTCTTTTTAGAGACAAGCAGGCAATTTTGCTGTCATTGGTCTCGTTTGAACGGAATATGTTTATCCTTGCAATACTCCTGGGGGAAGGTGTCAAAAACGGATCACCCATGTTCAGGTGACACAGCTGTTATACAGTCAATGGAAGTCTTTTTTATGTTACTATTAAAACAGCTACTGTAGACGTATTCTTTCTCCTGTATGATTTATTACACAAACTGAAAGTTTACAGTTGAAAAAAGAAATGGTCACTATTGACAGCTGATAATATTTAAACACAAACTTCAGGCATTATCTGTAGTTTCTCTTCATAGTGACTAAGTATATCTAATTATACATTGCTTTGCTCGATTAATTTTCCATATTTTTATCTAAAATTAAATGGTTGGATTGACAGGATGTGATTTAAAACTAATAAAGCTTTCTGCTGCAAATATTTATATGCAATCTGGTACCACAGTTTTACTTTGGTAATTATTTGCTGCCTTCCAAAAATCACAGACCGTGGAAAAGCAAAACAGTGTGCCATTTTATTTTATATAAAATATACATCTTTATGTCAAAGTGAATCTTGTGCAAGGTGAATGGTGCAGTGGTTTAGAACAGAACTTTTTACCCGTAGGCGTCTGCTGTTTCGAAACAGGCACTGATGGGTCACCTTGAGGGTCTCCTATCTCAGGTAACTATTAAGAGTTTTAAAATCCAATTATTTTGGGGGCAGCTTTCTTTGTCCATGGATTTGGCATAGCAGGTGAGGAAAATACTGCTGTAGTGCTGCCCTTAAAGATAACACAACTGGCCACTATTTGAGACTCATTGTTTGAAGCAGTAAGTACAAGTTTTAGGAAATGGGCAAACGATGTGGTTGTAGAGATGTTGGTTTGTAATTTGGATTTAGAGACTGTGAGACGATGTAGGGAGTATTCTACACTGCATATGGCTTGTGTTATTACTGTTGTAGGGACATTTGATGCTGCTACCAAGTTCAAAATGAAGAGATGCAATACTGCATTAGTTTCTCACGTACCTAACCATACAAAGAGAATTATTATATGCTATTAAGCAATGCTGCTAGTCCCTACCTATAATAGTTGAAGCAGCGTATTGTTTACAGTTGTTAAACATTAAATACATATGTTGTGACTGAAATTTGATTCTACTGGAATCCTGCCCAATGAATGCCCTCAGGATTTGATGATCCTATGACAAAATTTCACTGTAGTAACGGCCACTTGATCAAGTGTCACTGCCAGTTTGATGAAATATAGAAAGACATAAGCTAACACAATCAATATTACACACATCAGTGACAAACCTTCTGATGGCCTATGCCTGCCCCACCCCATAAAATGTGAAAAGTCCAAAATGTGAAAGCAATTTGCTGATGCAGGAATAGGGAAAAGGACGACTACTTCACTGAGAGAATTAGTTGTCTACATGCACGAGCAGAAAAAATGTGCACTATATTGCAGGAGGGTTGGATATAAGCAGTCAGAGTAGAGTAGAGGGGAACAGGACATATGGCTACCAGACCAATAAGGACTTGAATGTGTGGGTACTAGGGGATGGAGCTTAGAGGACGCTGGAGAAATGCTGTGGCATTTCAGAATTGGCGGCGGAATTGTCAGTACTCGCTGGCATCGGACGTGTTCGGTGGCCTGAGTGGATAATATGGCGAGAAGGCCAAAAATCGGTGGCGTCGTGAAACCAGTTTGCAATTGTCCGCTGAGCCCCTCGATGACGGGTCGCATTTCCCGCCATCAGACGTTGGGAACTACATTGTAATACATCAGCATATCATTATAAGACCAGCTGGCCAGAATCATCCCCACCACTCCCCCCCGCCCCCGGCCCTTACCCACCGCTGGATCGTTCACCCACGTCGGTGTGATGGCTCAATCTCTGCGTCAGTGGCTTCTTTCAGGGCTCCACAGATGACCTCTGTGGGATGTCACAAGCCTCCAGCCACAAACGCATCCATGAGGTCACGGATGCCATCTTTGCGAGGGCACACAACTTTGTGTATTTTGCCTGGGACCAGGACATCCAGGATGCAAGAGCGATTGGATTTGCCCAGATCTCGGGTTTCCCACAGGTGCAGGGTGCGATCAGCCGCACTCACATGACGCTCAGATCTCCATCACAACAAAGGGTCAAGTATGTCAACTGCAAGGGCTTCCATTCGCTGAATGTGCAGCTGGTGTGGGACCACCACAAACACATCCTGCAGGAGTGCGCATGGTTTCCAGTGAATGTGCACGGCTCCTACATCCTCAGTCGGTCACAGATCCCTGACGTAATCGAGGGTCCACAGAGGCTACAGGGTTGGCTAATTGGGGACAAGGGCTATCCTGAGAGGACATGGCTGATGACACCTGTGCAGTGGCCTCAGACTGCAGCAGAGCGATGCTATAATGAGGCTCATGCTGCAACTCGGACCTTGGTGGAGCAGACCATCGGGATGCTGAAGATGAGGTTCTGGTGCCTGGACCGGTCTGGTGGAGCTCTGCAATATTGTCCGCAGAGGATGTCACACATCGTCATTGGCTGCTGCACCCTTTACAACCTAGCGCTGCAACCGGGAGAGGAGCTGGTTGAGGAGGAGATGGAGGAGTTGGAGGTCTCCTCAGTTGAGGAGGATGTTGATAGTGATGAGAGTGAGGAGGCCCTCGAAGGCGATGATGACAGGAATGGCACTGGCCAGCCAAGGCAGGCGCACTCAGGAGGCCCTCATAGCTGCCAGATTTGTGGAGGATGATGACAACATGCAGTGAGGCGTCCCCATAGATCCTCACATTGCAGTTGTGAACGTTTGACTCCAGTCTGGCTTATGGCAGCACCAATACCCTCTGAGAGAATGCTCCTGTCATGGAAACACAATGGAGGCCCTAATAGTCACTCGATTGCAGGAGGATGATGATGATATGCAGTGAGGACACGCCATAGATCTTCACATAGCCTCTGAGAACGTCTAACTCCTGTCTGGCCAAGGGCAGCTCACTTGTGCTCTGTGATCAGGCTTATTTCATAGAGATGCAGCCATGAAACTTTAAAAGCATCTGATCCTTTGTCCGCCTTCAGTACCAGACCCCTTCAGGAGCACAGCATCACTGGTCACAGATGCTGAAGAAATGGGGGCCAGCCTCATATTAAAGGTGCTGAGAGCACACAGAGACTATGAGAGAACTCTGTGGTGCCTCCCCACAACATTCTGGCAGCAATGACCAGCACTATCAAGGTGCAGGCATCAGTAATGTGTCCAGGGAGTGTGAGGCCGGTCCATCACTGTGGTCTGAAGGCTGCACAAAGCACAGGGAAGAGGCCCTGGACTGAGACACCTGCCTTCATCTTGTGCAGGAAGGTTTCACATCTGAGTGACATGAACACTGCTCATCAGAACAAGGGGCCATAGGCAGGGAGATATTTTGAGAGCTTATTGACAATAGTGAACATTATGTAAAAGTGATTAACATCCGTGCCCATTACATCTTCTTGGGTGGGCTTGTGCGCAACGGTCGCGGGTCTGACTCCAGATCAGAAGGTTGTGTTTTTAAAAAAGCTCAGAAAGAGTTACATCTTCTTAACCTTCCTAACCCTGCCTTGCTGTCCGGACATCCACAGCGGAGGTGGAGGCAGCCTGCTGACTGCTACGCCCAGTCTGTGATGACCTTGGCAGGCGTTCTCTGGAGGGCTGAGACCTGGAGGGCTCCAGTCTGCTTTTGGGGTCCTGCTGTGTGGCAGTGGCACCCTCCTCGGCCTGTGGAGCTGGAGCTGCTGAGGTCACAGGAAGAGGGGATTCGGATGGGCCGGACACTCCTGGAGTCACCTGGATGGATGACCCCAGGGAATACAACTGCTGACCCTCCTCCCTATGGGTGCCCAAGAGCCCCAGGCTGACTCCTTGAGGAGAAGGGGTAGCTGGAGTGTGATCGATCTGCCCTGCACCCTCTTGCATGCAAATGGTTGGAGGCCAACAATGGTGTCAGCAATGGAGTTCAGCCTGCACAACAGTGGAGGAGAAATGTCCTGGACCAAAGACTCCATGGCGGCCGCCATCCTCCCAGTGTTGACCTTGGTGTATTGGCATGCCGGCACTATCACCTTAGACTGAAAGCGGATGGACTCCTCCATCATGCCTTGCAATCTGAGGAGTGCAGTGGACATCCCTTCCTGATGTTCCTGAGCTTGCCTTTGCAGCTCCAGCAACTGTGACATGACCGAGTCCAGAGGCTCGTTATCTGACTCGGACTCAGCAACGTTCTGACCTCCAGCAGTCCTCCGAGTGCCGGGGACCTGGGAAGTCCCTGCCGCTGCTTTCTGTGGATCAGACAGTGCGATGTGCTCACCAGATTGTCATCCCGAGGCTACTCTAAAGCTAGGTCCCACTGGTGTGCTCTCTGCGCTGGTGGAGGGCATGGGTGAGCACTGTGATGGGACTTCAGGGAGGGTGCCTTCAGATTCCTCTCCAGAGGTTTCTCCAGGGCTTGATTGAAGACCCTGGGTCATGGACTCTGTCAGTTGTTTGGCAGATGTGCCTGTGAAAGCAAGGGGAGATAATTATTGCATGGCAGTGGCCTGTGAAACAGGACACATCACTCACAGCATGGTTATCTGATGGATGCTGCACTGCTGGATCTTCACTTGGTAGAGCAGTGCCGACCTCACCATCAGCACAGGACCGGTCCCGGTCATTGCCGGCCAGCTGGATGGCTCTGTTTTCAAATTCTGTAAGGACCTTCAGGCGTTCTCCACTGGCCTGCGACCTCTCCCTGTTGTTGTGTGCCAGTTTGTCCTATATGAATAGAGATGGAGAGAGTGTAAGCAGGAAGCCTGCCAGGCCAGATGATAAGGATGCCTGACATGTGTGGGTGGTGAGTGGTCCCATGGACAGGATGAGGGCAATGAGGGTGTGTGTGAGAGAGTGAATGGTGATATCCCTTGAGCTGGCAGTGAGTGAGGGCCCTGTGGATGTGTGATGGGTTTGTGAGTGTGAGAGTCGAGTGATGAGAAGAGTGACTTACCCTGGTGGGACAGAGGAGATCATTCATTCTCTTGTGGCATTAGGTGGCTGTCCTCTTTTGCAGGGCACTGGTGCTGACCACCGCTGCCACTGCCTCCCGAGCTGGATTGGTGAAGTTGCTGCCCATCCTGCGGCCAGAGCGGGGGTAGAGGACATCGCAGTGAGCCTCCACCGCGTCCGAAAGGCGCTTGAGGGACACATCATTGAACCTGGAGGCTGCAGCCTTTGTGCCTTTCAGGGCCATGTCTTTGTTTGCAGCAGTCATGGGCTGGAAGGAGTGAGAGGCTGCACTTTAAATATGGCGCCTGGCGTGATGAAGCAGTGAGATGATGGCATGGGGGGAGAATGAGAGCCTGCCCACCATGGAAACGGCGTATTTCCCGGGAACGCATAATTAAAGCGGTGGGTTTGGGACGATGCGGCGTGAGAAGCCGCCATCATTTTACCCACCCGCTACCACACAGAACCGTAAATCTGGGATGATTCTGCCCTGAGTGTGTGAACCATCACTGGAACACCAGAGCATTGAAGACTATTATGGAAGCATATGTGTAAAGTACGACTAGATAGGCTGGGAGTTCAATATAAAACAGCAACTTGTTCCTCTGTACGTGTAAGGCACGTTTTGTTTTTGATACCCATGCATCCAAATGGTTTGAATCCAGGGGTGAAGCGTTTAATTTTCTGAGTAACTGCATTTTGATCTAATTCGGGTTTTGCATTTGGCTTCCCAATTCAATGTTTGTCCCTCGTGAACATTTGCAAAAAACCTTGAGCCTTGGAGTGATTCCTAAACTGCAATTGAACTTGCACTCACTGTTTTCTCTGCCCCAATGATGCCCGTGTGAAGTGATGTACTCACTGATAACTTCACAAGGAGTGACTGCAGTCTTCAAACTAACTGCTTCCTGTTGTAGGCTTTGTAAAAAGTGGCATTAATTTAGTCTTTGCACAGAGATTAACCACTTTATAGCAGGAGGCAACAATTCCATTGATCTGTGAGACACATTCACTTCTCGTGTGGATAACACAATAATAAAATAGCCTTTAAATTTTGCTATAAGCAGGGTAATAGCTTCATTACAACAGGAGTATTATTTTACTTTGGAATGGCATTGAGAGTCTTTCTCATTATGAATGGGGTTTAACAACATTTGCATCCATCATAAAGTGAGTTCACTGCGGCTAGATTTATAACTTTGTCATTCCTGGATTATTCGTGTCTTTTTGTTTAGTGCTGGTGGGCTGTTGGTCAAATATGATGGTGTTGCTGAAGGTTTTTTTTAAACTCATCATGAAGTAGAGAACAGTATAGAGGCAAGTAGAAGAGAGTTTTTCAGGACTGACATGCGACAAGACTTCACCTTGTTATTCGCTTGTACAAAATAAATACAAAGTCACTGTGAGGAAATGTATAAGTAATAAAACTCTTTTGAAATTCAAATATGGCACCAGAGATGAATAAATGTCTGTATATTTCTTCACAGAAATTATTTTTTATCAGTACAATTTTTAAAATCATGCTATATCTTAGTTTAAAAGATGCTGCCAGGCATGCACTGCTGCTGTTAAGTGGGCATTATTGACAAATAAGGCACAAGTCTCACATGTAGAATGCATGGCAATGAGCGGCTGCAGGTGACATCCAGGAATTAGAATACAATCAATCATCATTATAAGGCTCTCAATCATAACACCGCCTCTCAACGCTTTCATTTCACATTTTATGTTATGTCACGGGACATTCATTACAGTGTGTCTCTTGTTATCATGAACAAAATATTTTAGGTCCAAGGATGACACTTTAATGAGGGTGGAGTGTATTTCAGAGCTAGCTATGAACTTAGCAGCAATCCACAGGCAACACGTAACAGTGCAGGACTAACAGGATTTGCAGCATGACAGGAGAAACCAGTGTCATCATTATGAAAAGTTTTCAGTCGGGATTGTTAGGTGTGGTGTCTGGGCAGGTTGGCTGAATGTTACCTGCTACTGTCAGTGGAGCATGGAATGCCATTGGCCCTGGATGTGGCATGTGTGAGGGAAGCCCAATTAAAGACAAATAAACAGAGGTGGACAGTTACAATAGTTTCTCAGTCCACTTTTTAAATGTAGGATTTTAAACAATACGGAACAAAATGACACAAATAGTAGTTTCGAACCTATCAGTAATTCACAGATAAAATGTAACCGTATGAAACAAAACAGTATATGTAGCATGACAGCAGAAAGCAAAAAAAGTGTCATTATTATAAACAGTCTTCAGTTGGGTTCCAAACACATTTGTAACAGGTTCTACCGCGCTCAGATCCAACATGCGCCACAGGTTATGTTTTACTCGCTCAAAAGCAGTGATTAATTTTACATCTTTAAATGTCAGTTTTTGCAAAAAAATGAACACAGTCTAAAAGGCGAATGGATTTGTTTCTCAAAGTTATTGAAAAAAACAAGTCATAACCTAACAGTGTCTATTCTAGATGTAATTCAAAGGTGTGTCAGTAGAAGCATCAATGGTGTTTTGCAGTCCAACAGTGTGGCAAAAGGAAGCCTTGGCGATACAGGTAACTGTGAGTAGATGGATAAGTGGGGAGACATAAGAAGACGCATTTAAATGAGACACGGTAACCTTTGAAGATGCAAAATGAAACTATATCACAGAGAAGTGGCTGTATTGCTTGTGATAATATTTGCTCCTCCAACCAGAAAATTTTACTAAGAGACTGACTGGTTTTAGCAGTTCTCTAGCTTTCTGAGTACTTTTTAAATAATTCCTTATTGTGCATAATAGTAGTTGTATTTTTTGCAAATAATTCAGTGCTAATGCATTATACATATATTATCAGCTTAAAAAATTGGCATTATGAATTTATATCTACTACACAATAATTCTGAAACAGTATCAGCACGTCTTAATGAGGCATTTTAATAAGATGATTCCAAACACATTTGTAACAGGTTCTACTGTGTTCGGGTCCAACATGCACCATGTGGTATATTTTACATCCTTAAATGTCAGTTTTACAAAAATGAACACATCTACCCCTCGACTAAAATGGTTCCATTTTTCAAACTATTGGAATATTGGAAGAAATGTGGTAATTACACATAATCTGTGAACAAACGTATGTGTTTTGGAAAACCAACAATATCTAACTTGATGCAACATATCACAAGTGGATAACTGTGGCCCCAAAAAGAGCAATATTTACAACGAAAAAAATATTCTTGAATCTTGCCGATTCATGATCAGCACATTTTTTTTGCATCTAATAAAATTAAGCTACTTTTACAGTCAAAGAAGTTGACACTGTGTTTGTTGAAAAGTTTAATTAGTAAAAACCTCTCCCCAAGGCCTGTGATGGCACAAGGTGTAATTGGAGATGCAGTCCCAGCTTGTTGCTCTGTGATACACTATATCTCATGCACAGATGGGCTGCTGAAGAAACTGTGAATGGACAAATGATAACAGAATATTCAGTAATTCCAACATCAGCTCATTAGCAATCTGTCAGAGATTTTAATTTGTGCAGTGGTGAAAAATGCAGAAATGCAACACAGTCAGAAGACAAGATTTAGGAGTTATTGCACCTAATTGAAAAGGCTTTCATAATGAATCAACACTGACTGGGAACTTTGCGAATAATCAGCTTATTGTTTCGAATCCACCATTGGTCATATGAGAACATACTACGAGAAGAGGTAAGTTAATGGCTTGTCAGTGAAAATAAATATTTAAAATTTTGTACATTTTTTGAATAGATCATACTAGTTAGATTTCAAATTGACTAAATACCTGTGACCTATTAGATTTAAAAAAATAGATATTCTCTACATTGGATTTTCAAAATGGGGATAAGGAGCAAACTGGAGTAACTGAGTACTAAACAGGAGCAAAGAGCAAACTGGAGTAACTGAGCATTAAAAAGGGACGAGTAGCAAACTGGAGTAACTGAGCATTAAACAAGAGCAGAGCGCAAACTGGAATGACTGAGCACTAAGCAGGAGCAAAGAGCAAACTGGAGTAACTGAGCATTAAATAGGAGTGAGTAGCAAACTGGAGTAATTGAGTATTAAACAGGGGCGAGTAGCAAACTGGAGTAACTGAGCGCTAAACAGGAGCAAAGAGCAAACTGGAGTAACTGAGCATTAAACAGGAGTGAGTAGCAAACTGGAGTAATTGAGTATTAAACAGGGGTGAGTAGCAAACTGGAGTAACTGAGCGCTAAACAGGAGCAAAGAGCAAACTGGAGTAACTGAGTGCTAAACAGGAGCAACTGAGCATTAAACAGGGACGTGTAACAAACTGGAGTAACTGAGCACTAAACAGGAGCAAAATGGAACAACTGAGCATTAAACAGGATCAAATAGCAAACTGGAGTAACTGAGCATTAAACAGGAGCAAAGAGCAAACTGGAGTAACTGAACATTAAACAGGAGTGAATAGCAAACAAGAGTGACTGAGCACTAAACAGGAGCAAAGAGCAAACTGGAGTAACTGAGCATTAAACAGGAGCAAAGAGCAAACTGGAGTAACTGAGCACTAAACAGGAGCAAAATGGAATAACTGAGCATTAAACAGGATCAAATAGCAAACTGGAGTAACTGAACATTAAACAGGAGTGAATAGCAAACAAGAGTAACTGAGCACTAAACAGGAGCAAAGAGCAAACTGGAGTAACTGAACATTAAACATGAGTGAATAGCAAACAAGAGTAACTGAGCACTAAACAGGAGCAAACAGCAAACTGGAGTAACTGAGCACTAAACAGGAGCAAAGAACAAACTGGAGTAACCGAGCATTAAACAGGAATGAGTAGCAAATTGGAGTTAAACAGGGACGAGTAGCAAACTGGAGTAACTAAGCATTAAATAGGGACGAATAGCAAACTGGAGTAACTGAGTATTAAACAGGAGTGAGTAACAAATTGGAGTAACTGAGCACTAAACAGGAATGAGTAGCAAACTGGAGTAACTAAGCATTAAACAGGGACGAATAGCAAACTGGAATAACTGAGCACTAAACAGGAGCAAAGAGCAAACTGGAGTAACTATGCTAAAAAGGAGCAAAGAGCAAAATGGAGTAACTGAGCATTAAGCAGGAGCGAGTAGCGAACTGGAGTAACTGAGCATTAAACAGGGATATGTAGCAAACTGGAGTAACTGAGCACAAAACAGGAACAAAGAGCAATCTGGAGGAACTGAGCATTAACCAGGAGCAAAATGGAACAACTGAGCATTAAACAGGATCAAATAGCAAACTGGAGTAACTGAGCACTAAACAGGAGCAAAGAGCAAACTGGTGTAACTGAGCACTAAACAGGAGCAAAGAGCAATCTGGAGGAACTGAGCATTAAACAGGAGCAAAATGGAACAACTGAGCATTAAACAGGATCAAATAGCAAACTGGAGTAACTGAGCACTAAACAGGAGCAAAGAGCAAACTGGAGTAACTGGACATTAAACAGGAGTGAGTAGCAAACAGGAGTAACTAAGCACTAAACAGGAGCAAAGAGCAAACTGGAGTAACTGAGCATTAAACAGGAGCAAAGAGCAATTTGGAGTAACTGAGCACTAAACAGGAGCAAAGAGCAAACTGGAGTAACTGAACATTAAACAGGAGTGAGTAGCAAACAGGTGTAACTGAGCACTAAACAGGAGCAAAGAGCAAACGGGAGTAACCGAGCATTAAACAGGAGCGAGTAGTAAACTGGTGTAACTGAGCATTAAACAGGGACGAGTAGCAAACTGGAGTAACTGAGCACTAATGAGGAGCAAAGAGCAAACTGGAGTAACTGAACATTAAACAGGAGTGAGTAGCAAACTGGAGTAACTGAGTACTAAACAGGAGCAAAGAGAAAACTGGAATAACTGAGCATTAAATAGGAGCAAAGAGCAAACTGGAGTAACTGTGCTAAAAAGGAGCAAAGAGCAAAATGGAGTAACTGAGTATTAAGCAGGAGAGAGTAGCAAACTGGAGTAACTGAGCATTAAGCAGGGACGTGTAGCAAACTGGAGTAACTGAGCACTAAACAGCAGCAAAGAGCAAACTGGTGTAACTGTGCACTAAACAGGAGCAAAGAGAAAACTGGAATAACTGAGTATTAAATAGGAGCAAACAGCAAACTGGAGTAACTGAGCACTAAACAGGAGCAAAGAGCAAACTGGAGTAACTGAGGATTAAACAGGAGCAAACAGCAAACTGGAGTAACTGAGCATTAAATAGGAGCAAACAGCAAACTGGAGTAACTGAGCACTAAACAAGAGCAAAGAGCAAACTGGAGTTACTGTGCTAAAAAGGAGCAAAGAGCAAAATGGAGTTACTGAGCATTAAGCAGGAGAGAGTAGCAAACTGGAGTAACTGAGCATTAAACAGGGACGTGTAGCAAACTGGAGTAACTGAGCACTAAACAGCAGCAAAGGGCAAACTGGAGTAACTGAGCACTAAACAGGAGCAAAGAGCAATCTGGAGGAACTGAGCATTAAACAGGAGCAAAATGGAACAACTGAGCATTAAACAGGATCAAATAGCAAACTGGAGTAACTGAGCACTAAACAGGAGCAAAGAGCAAACTGGAGTAACTGGACATTAAACAGGAGTGAGTAGCAAACAGGAGTAACTAAGCACTAAACAGGAGCAAAGAGCAAACTGGAGTAACTGAGTATTGAACAGGAGCAAAGAGCAATTTGGAGTAACTGAGCACTAAACAGGAGCAAAGAGCAAACTGGATTAACTGAACATTAAACAGGAGTGAGTAGCAAACAGATGTAACTGAGCACTAAACAGGATCAAATAGCAAACTGGAGTAACTGAGCTCTAAAGAGGAGCAAAGAGCAAACTGGAGTAATTGAACATTAAACAGGAGTGAGTAGCAAACTGGAGTAACTGAGTACTAAACAGGAGCAAATAAAAAACTGGAACAACTGAGCATTTAACAGGAGCAAACAGCAAACTGGAGTAACTGAGCATTAAACAGGAGCAAACAGCAAACTGGAGTAACTGACCACAAAACAGGAACAAAGAGCAATCTGGAGGAACTGAGCATTAACCAGGAGCAAAATGGAACAACTGAGCATTAAACAGGATCAAATAGCAAACTGGAGTAACTGAGTACTAAACAGGAGCAAAGAGAAAACTGGAACAACTGAGCATTAAACAGGACGAAAGAGCAAACTGGAGTAACTGAGCATTAAGCATGAGTGAGTAACAAATTGGAATAACTGAGCACTAAACAGGAGCAAAGAGCAAACTGGAGTAACTGAGCACTAAACAGGAGCAAAGAGCAAACTGGAGTAACTGTGCATTAAACAGGAGCAAAGAGCAAACTGGAGTAATTGAGCACTAAACAGGAGCAAAGAGCAAAGTGGAGGTACTGAGCATTAAACAGGAGCAAACTGGAGTAACTGAGCATTAAATAGGGTCAAAGAGCACACTGGAGTAACTGAGCACTAAACAGGAGTAAAGAGCAAGCTGGTGTAACTGAACATTAAACAGGAGCAAAGAGCAAACTGGAGTAACTGAGCATTAAACAGGAGCAAAGAGCAAACTGGAGTAACTGAGCATTAAACAGGATCAAACAGCAAACTGGAGTAACTGAGCACTAAACAGGAGCAAAGAGCAAACTGGAGTAACTGAGCATTACACAGGAGCAAACTGGAGTAAATGAGCATTAAACAGGAACAAAGGGCAAACTGGAGTAACTGAGCACTAAACAGGAGCAAAGAGCACATTGGAGTATATGAGCATTAAACAGGACTGAGTAGCAAACTGGAGTAACTAAGCACTAAACAGGAGCAAAGAGCAAACTGGAGTAACTGAGTATTAAACAGGAACAAAGAGCAAATTGGAGTAACTGAGCACTAAACAGGAGCAAAGAGCAAACTGGAGTAACTGAGCACTAAACAGGATCAAACAGCAAACTGGAGTAACTGAGCACTAAACAGGAGCAAAGAGCAAACTGGAGGAACTGAGTATTAAACAGGATTAAAGAGCAAACTGGAGTAACTGAGCATTAAGCAGGAGTGAGTAGCAAACTGGAGTAACTGAGCACTAAACAGGAGCAAAGAGCAAACTGGAGTAACTGAGCATTAAACAGGAGCAAAATGGAGTAACTGAGCATTAAACAGGAACAAAGGGCCAACTGGAGTAACTGAGCACTAAACAGGAGCAAAGAGCAAATTGGAGTAACTGAGCACTAAACAGGAGCAAAGAGAAAATTGAACTAACTGAGCACTGAACAGGAGCAAACTGGAGTAAGTGAGCATTAAACAGGTGCAAAGAGCAAACTGGAGTGACTGAGCACTAAACAGGAGCTAAGAGCAAACTGGAGTAACTGAGCATTAAACAGGAGTGAGTAGCAAACTGGAGTAACTGAGCACTAAATAGGAGCAAAGAGCAAACTGGAGTAACTGAGCACTAAACAGGAGCAAAGAGAAAATTGAACTAACTGAGCACTGAACAGGAGCAAACTGGAGTAAGTGAGCATTAAACAGGTGCAAAGAGCAAACTGGAGTGACTGAGCACTAAACAGGAGCTAAGAACAAACTGGAGTAACTGAGCATTAAACAGGTGCAAAGAGCAAACTGGAGTAACTGAGCACTAAACAGGAGCAAAGAGCAAACTGGAGTAACTGAGCTTTAAACAGGGGCGAGTAGCAAACTGGAGTAACTGAGCTTTAAACAGGGGCGAGTAGCAAACTGGAGTGGCTGGACAGTGGAGAAGGCTTTTTATTTTTTCTCCAAAGGTTTAGTGAAGTTTTCTGTCAATCAAAATTGGATTGTGCATTTGAACGTGATTATGCAGCCGCGGAGTCACCGAGAGTTTAAAACAAAACATTGGGTTATGGTAGATACTATGAAATTCAGATCATGAATTCATTCTCTACACACCCTACAGGAGCAGGCATAATGCAGTACGCTTCTATTACTGTATAAGTAATTATCTGCAATGTTGTCTACACTTCTCTGGGGTATACACATAAGAAGACTAGATATAGAGCCTGGCTTTATATTCACTATTAGTGGAGTTGCCAACGCAATGCTAATAGCAATTGCTTCGGTATTTTATATGACAGGGTACTGTGTTAATCAGCACAGCTGTTTTAATATTTGAAATTAAAATTTGACTGTAATTTGGAATAATGAACATCTCCTTCCTCCTTCATAGAGCATTGTGATGGGAATGAAAAGAAGGAAACGTCATTTGCATTCTTAAACCATTAGACTTCCTAGACATTTGTGAAGTTTAAGGGTCCAGGAGCACAAAAGACTTCCTTTACCTCTCCTGCCGTGCCTCTCCCACTGCCCCTACACAAACCTTCCCTGCGGTGATACTTAAGAAAAAAATAGCTGCACAACAGGGTAATGTAAAGGGGCATGATCCTCACCATGAAAAGATTTTCTTTTCATATCAAGGGTTTGTGCAATGTAATAGTTTAACTTCATCATTATAAAATCTAAATTATCTCTGTACAAACGGAAAGCGATTTTCTTTTTACAAAAGTGCACATTTTATATTTTTAATAGGATGATGTAAAACAACTTAAAGAATTTGAAGGCGATGTTCACCCTGTATCATCGGTGAATGGTAACCAAACCTTTCAAACGGCCGATTAACACATCGTTCTGACTATTGAACACTTAGGTCAGAAAATTGGTGGGAGTGTGGCTGATATCTCCTGCTAAACAGCCTCCTCTATATGCAGCAAGTCACCAGTGTGGCGAAAGCTCAGAAAATTCAATCTTGAATATCTTATCATGCTGGACAAAACATTAGGACTTCAAATTAATACTGTACTGATTTGTATTTGAAATAGGTCACGACCTACATCAAAACAGAGAAAATCGAAGATAATCTAACCAAGCGACTGTGGTTGGGAACTGTAAACACACAGAGGCAGGAGGCGCTTTCTTCTTCAGGGGATGAAATTCAATTTTGGCGGGGACAAAAAAAATGGGCTCTGGGTCATTCACAGGTTCTGAATTTCATTTTGATCAAGTGACCACCCAATTTGCGCCTTCTCTGAAGTGGAGTTTCACCTGCTCGGTGCACTGGATTACCTGTGCGAGGCTCGTGAAGTGTTGGGAGGCATGTCCCATTCTCCATTCCAGCCAAACCGCTGGTGGAAGGCAGTGAGCAAAGGCTGGGCACTTCCTATAGGAGGGAGGGTGATGTCAGAAAATTACTCCTCACCCCGCCTGACTAAAGAGTGGCATTGGCAGGGTAGCTTTCCATCGTTTCTGCTGCAGGAACGCCTCCAATTGGGGGAGGGTGCTGGGGGGGTGGGGAGGGTGCTGGGGGGGTGGGGAGGGTGCTGGGGGGGTGGGGAGGGCGGGGGGGCAGTGCTAGTATGGAAGGCTGATTTTCTGGCACAGGGATTGCAATTTGTGATGTGCCTACGCCTGCTCAGATCAAGGTGGGCAGCTCACAAAATTGGTGTAGTCGCCTCCTCTACATGATTGTGGCCTCAGCTGGTGCACGCCCCTCACTGCTCTCCGCTTCTTATCGCTGCTGGTGAACTCTGCATAAGGCAGGAGGCCTCGGCAGTCTTGTTTGCCATTCACGTGTTACAGGCAACCTACTCTTCTTAAAGGCAGGCTGACTCTTCAGGAGAAGCTGCACAAAAAGGTTGCTGCAATATCAATTCTTGGAAATGAAGCGACAGGACAGATAGAGGGGATCTATGGTGAAGGGTGGGGTGCTGGAGGCACTAGTGTTGCAGGTGGACAGGGGCAGAGATGCCAAGGTCCCTGAGGGGCCCAGGAGACCCTCACAAGGACGCCTTCAGAAGGGAGCACGTGGCCAGGAAGGTCAACACCTGGACTCTGCAACTGAAGACCAGGCAGCAGCTCCAGAAGAGGCCTTAATAACCTCACGTGGTGACCCAGGTCAGTGAATGCACCTTGACCTGACACCTCTAAACCACTGCAACACCAAACCCGCAGGTTGCACAATGCACCACACCACACTGATCAGCCAGCTGTGCTCTCTGGCACCCTAACATCCAGATACCCCAACTCACCCTTACACACATAGCAGTGTTGCCAGCCTCAAACCCACACCTCACTGCCTCAGGCAGGAACATAACCTCGACATAATGCTGTAGAAGCATTGGGATTCTGCCCTCTCACTTGAGGACAAAGTGCACACAATAGAAGAAAGCTGAGCAGAATCAGTGGTGGGCAAGGCTGCCTGCATCTCCTGAGCGCCACCGAGGTGGTGATTCTTTGCCTGATGGTGCCAGCTGCAGTGGGATCTGTGGGTATCCGATGTTGCTAGGAACATTGAGGCTGACATACATTCCTGCCTTACGCCCATTCACAACTCCCAGCTCACCCTCACCCTGTTATCTGGCCTGATAAACAAGCTGCTGATGGCGTGACCATGGACCTGCTGCATCCCATCCCACCCACGCCCCTCACATCAACCTCCCCCCTTCTGAGTCCCTGCTTTCAGACACCCAAGAACTGCCGCCTGCCTAGATACAGGATCCCCATGAGAAGGAAAGGGAACAACAGCACAGCACTGATCAAGAGGCCCTGGCGCTTGATCTGAAGGGTGGTAGAGGCGGAAACCTATTTAAGAAGTAGATTTAAGAAGTACTTGGATATGCACTGGGAGTGCCACACCTACAAGGCTACAGACAAAGAGCTAGAAAGTGGGATTAGGCTGGATGCCAACACTTTGGGCAATAGACACCATGGGCCAAATGGCCTCCTTCTGTTCCATAAATTTCTATGATTATATGATACTCTCAGCCACCAACTCAGACAGCGACACTGACACTGCACTCACCTCGGAGGCTAGAATAGAGTTGGGGTCAGCACATGCTGAGTCACTGAGCACGAGTTCATTGCATCCAGGCCAGGGGTAGAGGGTAGATTGTTTGCGAGCTCACCAGAGGGCAAGGTTGCAAATGACACAAACAAAGCTGCACTGCGTAACTAAATTTCATGTCCATATTCTCAAGAAATGTTAGTAAGTAGTTCCCCATTAAAGCTAGACTATACAGAAACAGTACTCTGCTATAGGGGCTAGGTGGTGTAATGGCGATGATTTAACGTTAATCAGTTCACCTGAGATGCAACATCAAACACAATGGAGTTCAGAGGCTGTATCACAGCAGAGCAGGATTATAATAAAACAAAAGCTCCACACTAGGGACTCAGCAATAAGGAACAAGGACACAGAAGTGATGGGTGAACAGGACTGGTTGCAAGTTAGGCTACGGGCAATGGAGGTTTGGATGAGTTCAAGTTTGCGGACGATGCATTGTGGGAGGCTAGTGAAGAGAGCATTGGAATAGTGAGGTATAGGAGTAACAAAGTAACAGCAGATGAGCTGAAGCAGGGGTATAGATAGGTGATGTTACGGAGGTGGGAGTAGGCTGTTTTGATGGCAGGATAGATTTGGGGTAGGAAGCTCAGCTCAATGTCACATATGACACTGAAGTTGCGAACAGTCCGGTTCAGCCTCAGAGAGTGGCCAGGGAGAGGGAGGGAGCTGGTGTCTACGGATTGGCCTTTTTGGTGGTGACCAAAGACAATGGTTTCAGTCTTCCCAAGATCTCGTAGACCAATTTTGCTCCATCTTTCAATATGCTTTCATCAGTGTTAAATTTCATTGGCCATTCCAGCCACATAACAGTTGCAAATCTTTTGGGACTCTAACACTATCCCCTGCACTCCCTCTTACAGGATTTTCATGGAGTCAGGGAGTCTCCATGGAGCTGTGAAAATGGCAGCTGGGACCCCATTCCCAAATTCCTGAACCCATTCCTGGGGTTTCCGATTTCCACCAGTGCGGATTAAGGGCGCGGGATGCTGGGGGTTGCGAGGCCACACCCTGCATTCCTGACCTGGCCAACTCCATTGTGGGGATAGGCATACCTTAGTCCTCCATAGTTTTCATGGATTTGGGCCAGCTTCTAAATGACTCATGGTCCATGGCACCTCAGAGGTATCATGAACCATAGTCTGGATGATCGAACCTTTTGCAAGGTAAATTCAAAAGATCTTACCCATACTACCATGCCAACCTATGTACCTCCACTAAACCCCCAGACCCCTCATACCCTCCATGCCTCCCAATGGCCCCTCATACCCTCCATGCCAAGCTTTGCCACTTCCATGCCCATTCACCCAATATACTCTCTAATAGAACCAATGAACCCTATAGTGACAAACAGGGTATACCGAAAAAACTTTTTAAAAAAGTCATCCATTCATAACTTTCCACTTTCTTAAAAACCTCCGTTCACTACACCCCAATAAAAGCGTCAATCATCCAGACCTGTTAAAGTATTAATAGTACAAACTGCAAGCACTTGAAACTGCTTTATCTTGCATGACTAAACATTGTGTAATTGACAGAATAGATTTTAGAGCCATTTTAGAGCCTGTCAATCAAGCAATGCTTTCCCTGGGGTGCAGCGGCTTCAACATTCTAATGGACATCTGGGTTCTCAGCCAAGTTTCATTATCCGGCTGTCTCTGAATCCAGGGATTGATGTCCCGACTCCTGTTAGCACCCTACCCCACCCCGCTGCCCACCCCAGGAACGAAAACCCCACCTTTGCTGGCACTGAGCTGGTGCACTGAGCCAGGACATTTCCTGACTCCCGCTAATTGCCTCTTGGATGAAAATCAAGCATTTAGTGTTGTCAGTGAATCCAATAAACTTATTGTCAGGATCGATTGCTCTCTACAACCCCATGCCTTTAGAGATGGTGCGTGTGTGCTTGATTCAAAGTAAAATGGAATAACACACAGGCTCAGCTCTCTTCTATATTGCCAGCAACAAGGAAACTCCTTCAGGAACATTCTTGTTGACATTGGTTTTTCTGACTATCATTCAGCATTGAGTTGTTCGTGCAGAGAGCCAGCATGGACACAATGGGCCGAATGCTCTCCTTCCATGCTATAACCATTCTATGATTTTATGACGCTATCATTCTACATGTCATATATGGAGGTAATGAAAATTGCTATTACCCCTGAAGACAAATGTAGGACTTTGCCACATCCTGCGCTATTAACTGGTATGGGCAGGAAAGACCCTTGCCTTACCAACCCAGGTAACACTGGGGAGAATTTTCAGACTCCCTGCCTGATGGGTAGTGCCCAGAAAATGGCAGGCAATGAGCTACCATCCCGCTGCTGCCATGGCGATGTTCCCCGGGGCTAGGATGAAGAGGGTGCCAAACGTGAGTTGCTCTTCCTTTTTTTTGGTGCCTGGAGGATCAAAAGTGGCTCTCCGGGTTCCACAAAATCAGCCACTCGGTTACCTCCCTTCAGTGATTGAGGTGGAGTGGGGGATGTGTGATTTCCTCCTTTATTATTTACCTGTCTTCAACCCAAAGACCACCAATACTCTGGAAACCTTTTCGCTGAGAGGCCGAGTCTGTGATCATGCGTAAATGCCGTGGTCTTCGTACAGCCAGAAAGTTGCGTAATCTTCGGCGAGATCAGAAATGGCACGATAAGCAATACAAGAAGGCCCACTTGGGGACAGCCCTGAAGGCCAACCCATTTGGTGGTGCCTCTCATTCCAAAGGAATAGTCTTGGAAAAAGTTGGTGTTGAGGCTAAGCAGCCCAATTCTGTTATCGGTAAGCGTGTTCGAGTCCAGCTTATTAAGAACGGCAAGAAAATCACAGCTTTTGTTCCAAATGATGGTTGTTTGAATTTCATTGAGGAAAATGATGAAGTTGTAGTCGCTGGTTTTGGTCGTAAGGGCCATGCTGTTGGTGATAATCCTGGTGTCCGTTTCAAGGTGGTGAAAGTAGCCAATGTATCTCTTTTGGCCCTGTACAAAGGCAAGAAGGAGAGACCAAGATCTTAAACTTTTCAGTATATTAACAAAGATGGAAAATAAAACATTTAAACAGATGTTTGACAAAGCTAAAAAAAAATACTCTGGAAACCTAGAGTTGGCAGGCTGTCCAGCATCATCGCCCTCAGTCGACAGCCCGTTGGCCCTACACCTATACTAGTGAGGCCTGGCCCTCCAGGTTGGTCTTCACACTGAGACGATGCTCAATCTCTGGTGCATTCTACTGGCCGGCTGCCTGAAACCTGCTCGGGGGTGGGGGGGTAATCCCCAGCCCTCAGTCGTGTCGGGGCTTTCCGGCAGGTGAATTTTCAGGCAGGTTGAGTGGGACAAAGAACGACTGATGTCCTATCCGATCTGTCAGGTGGGCTGTATGATCGGCTGAAGCTGCTGTGGGCATGGATTATTGGATCATTAAGGAAAAAAAGAGGTTTAATCCTGAGAGATTGCAGCTCCATCACTGCCCACCCTTGATCAGGGGATGAAAAGAGCGGAACTATTATGTTACAAAGTCACTTTAGCACAAACATCATAGCGTAAATGGACTATTCCCCAATGAAACCCCGGGTCATAAGCCTCGGTTTCTTAACTGTCCTGCAGCACATTTGCACTTTTTCAATGATCACATTTGCCTCCATACAGTTTAGCTTTCCGTTTCATTTTTTTTTCTTTTCTGTCTCACCCTCTTTCTGTTTTAACCCATCTGGAATTGTATTGATTTTTATTACTGGAGTTCTAAAGGACACAGCATCTATTAGGCTGCACACACTCCAAGGCTCTTGGTCAGCTGGATTGGCAGACAGAGATGCGACTTAGCAATTGCAGCTCGGTGCTGAAACAGGTCTACTTGGGGAAGACGCTAAGTTACCTCATGCTATGTGATGTCCTCAGTTCCTTAACCGTCTTCATTTGTTTTTTGCCATCAGCCAGATTGTGCTGTTTTGTGCGCTGCTGCTCTCTGCTCCTTGCTTCAGGGTCCTCGCTAATAGCAGAGCTGGAGCCCAGGGGTAAAGACGAGAGGTCAGCATTGTGAGTGCGTGGACACATTACTGAAATTCATCTGGCCTTGTGAAAACGTGAATATTTTCACAGTGGAGAGTTTTTTTTTTCCTGATAAACAGGTAAGTGTCTTTAGTTCCCGATTTCAGGTAGGAGGAAGAACAATTGTGTGACAACATGGAGCCCAGCAGCTTTAGTATGACTTTAATGAGCTGAGGAATCAGATGCGATAATAAAATGATTTCAGCTGGACTGATGACTGCGCTCCAGCTTCCACAGGAGTGTTCCCGCACTCCAGAGCACCCCAGTTAGTGACGTTCAAACAGCTATTGCTTTCAATATCCCTTGTTTGCCTTGCATAGTCCAGAAGTGGACTATAAACCCCAAATAGAGAGAAGGAGTTACAGAAGCAAATCTGTGACTAAATTTTAGAAAATGTGAAAATATTTGACAAATAGGGGCCTTCATTTACTAATGCACAGACAGGCGAAAAATGCGTGTGTGGGAGTGAGGTATTGTGTGTGTGTGTGTGGGAGTGAGATAGTGAGTGAGTGTGTGTGGGAGTGAGATAGTGAGTGTGTATGTGGGAGTGAAAAAAGTGTGTGTGTGTGTGTGAGGGAGTGAGATAGTGAGTGTGTGAGGGAGTGAGATAGTGAGTGTGTGTGTGGGAGTGAGAGAGTGAGTGTGTGTGTGGGAGTGAGAGAGTGAGTGTGTGTATGGGAGTGGGATAGTGAGTGTGTGTGTGGGAGTGAGAGAGTGAGTGTGTGTATGGGAGTGAGATAGTGAGTGTGTGTGTGGGAGTGAGAGAGTGAGTGTGTGTGTGGGAGTGAGAGAGTGAGTGTGTGTGTGGGAGTGAGGGAGTGAGTGTGTGTGTGTGGGAGTGAGATAGTGAGTGTGTGTATGGGAGTGGGATAGTGAGTGTTTGTATGGGGGTGAGAGAGTGAGTGTGTGTGGGAGTGAGAGAGTGATTGTGCGTGGGAGTGAGAGAGTGAGTGTGTGTGGAATGAGAGAGTGAGTGTGTGTATGGGAGTGGGATAGTGAGTGTGTATGGGAGTGAGATAGTGAGTGTGTGTATGGGAGTGAGAGAGTGAGTGTGTATGGGAGTGAGATAGTGAGTGTTTGTATGGGAGTGAGAGAGTGAGTGTGTGTGGGAGTGAGAGAGTGATTGTGTGTGGGAGTGAGAGAGTGATTGTGTGTGGGAGTGAGAGAGTGAGTGTGTGTGGAATGAGAGAGTGAGTGTGTGTATGGGAGTGGGATAGTGAGTGTGTGTGGGAGTGAGAGAGTGAGTGTGTGTGGAATGAGAGAGTGAGTGTGTGTATGGGAGTGGGATAGTGAGTGTGTATGGGAGTGAGATAGTGAGTGTGTGTATGGGAGTGGGATAGTGAGTGTTTGTATGGGAGTGAGAGAGTGAGTGTGTGTGGGAGTGAGAGAGTGATTGTGTGTGGGAGTGAGAGAGTGAGTGTGTGTGGAATGAGAGAGTGAGTGTGCGTATGGGAGTGGGATAGTGAGTGTGTATGGGAGTGGGATAGTGAGTGTGTGTATGGGAGTGGGATAGTGAGTGTGTGTGTGGGAGTGAGATAGTGAGTGGGTGTGTGGGAGTGGGATAGTCAGTGTGTGTGTGGGAGTGAGATAGTGAGTGTGTGTGTGGGAGTGGGATAGTGAGTGTGTGTGTGGGAGTGAGATAGTGAGTGTGTGTGTGGGAGTGAGATAGTGAGTGTGTGTGTGGGAGTGAGAGAGTGAGTGTGTATGGGAGTGGGATAGTGAGTGAGTGTGTGTGGGAGTGGGATAGTGAGTGAGTGTGTGTGGGAGTGAGATAGTGAGTGTGTGTGGGAGTGGGATAGTGAGTGAGTGTGTGTGGGAGTGGGATAGTGAGTGAGGGTGTGTGGGAGTGAGATAGTGAGTGAGTGTGTGTGGGAGTGGGATAGTGAGTGAGTGTGTGTGGGAGTGAGATAGTGAGTGTATGTGTGGGAGTGAGAGAGTGAGTGTGTATGGGAGTGAGATAGTGAGTGTGTGTGTGGGAGTGAGAGAGTGAGTGTGTGTGTGGGAGTGAGAGAGTGAGTGTGTGTGGGAGTGGATAGTGAGTGAGTGTGTGTGGGAGTGGGATAGTGAGTGAGTGTGTGTGAGAGTGAGATAGTGAGTATTTGTGGGAGTGGGATAGTGAGTGTGTGTGGGAGTGAGAGAGTAAGTGTGTGTATGGGAGTGAGATAGTGAGTGTGTGTGGGAGTGAGATAGTGTGATTGTGTGTGGTGAGGTGGGAGTGGGATAGTGAGTGTGTGTGTGGGAGTGGGCTAGTGAGTGTGTGTGTGGGGAGTGAGAGAGTGAGTGTGTGTATGGGAGTGGGATAGTGAGTGTGTGTGTGGGAGTGAGAGATTGAGTGTGTGTGTGGGAGTGAGATAGTGTGAGTGTGTGTGGGAGTGAGAGATTAAGTGTGTGTGTGGGAGTGAGAGAGTGAGTGTGTGTGGGAGTGGGATAGTGAGTGCGTGTGGGAGTGAGATAGTGTGATTGTGTGTGGGAGTGAGAGAGTGAGTGTGTGTGGGAGTGACATAGTGAGTGTGTGTGGGAGTGAGAGAGGTGATTGTGTGGTGGGGTGAGAGGATGTGAGTGTGTGCTGGGACGTGGTGAT
>NC_135895.1:16678605-16886409 GCF_964194155.1 Cetorhinus maximus | reverse complement strand
TGTGGGAGTGAGAGAGTGAGTGTGTTTGGGAGTGAGAGAGTGAGTGTGTGTGGGAGTGAGATAGTGAGTGTGTATGGGAGTGAGATAGTGAGTGTGTATGGGAGAGGGATAGTGAGTGTGTGTATGGGATTGGGATAGTGAGTGTGGGTGGGAGTGAGAGAGTGAGTGTGTGTGTGGGAGTGAGAGAGTGAGTGTGTGTATGGGAGTGAGAGAGTGAGTGTGTGTGTGGGAGTGAGAGAGTGAGTGTGTGTGTGGGAGTGAGATAGTGAGTGTGTGTATGGGAGTGAGAGAGTGAGTGTGTGTGGGAGTGAGAGAGTGAGTGTGTGTGTGGGAGTGAGATAGTGAGTGTGTGTGGGAGTGAGAGAGTGAGTGTGTGTGGGAGTGAGAGAGTGAGTGTGTGTATGGGAATGAGATAGTGAGTGTGTGTGTGGGAGTGAGAGAGTGAGTGTGTGTATGGGAGTGGGATAGTGAGTGTGTGGGAGTGAGAGAGTGAGTGTGTGTATGGGAGTGGGATAGTGAGTGTGTGTATGGGAGTGAGAGAGTGAGTGTGTGTGTGGGAGTGAGATAGTGAGTGTGTCTATGGGAGTGGGATAGTGAGTGTGTGTATGGGAGTGAGAGAGTGAGTGTGTGTATGGGAGTGAGAGAGTGAGTGTGTGTGGGAGTGAGATAGTGTGTGTGTGTGGGAGTGAGATAGTGAGTGTGTGTGGGAGTGAGAGAGTGAGTGTGTGTATGGGAGTGAGATAGTGAGTGTGTGGGAGTGAGTGTGTGTATGGGAGTGGGATAATGAGTGTGTGTATGGGAGTGAGATAGTGAGTATGTGTTTGGGAGTGAGATAGTGTGAGTGTGTGTATGGGAGTGGGATAGTGAGTGTGTGTGTGGGAGTGAGTGAGTGTGTGTGGGAGTGGGATAGTGAGTGTGTGTGGGAGTGGGATAGTGAGTGTGTGTGTGGGAGTGAGAGAGTGAGTGTGTGTGGGAGTGGGATAGTGAGTGTGTGTGTGGGAGTGAGATAGTGAGTATGTGTTTGGGAGTGAGATAGTGTGAGTGTGTGTATGGGAATGGGATAGTGATTGTGTGTGGGAGTGAGATAGTGAGTGTGTGTGTGGGAGTGGGATAGTGAGTGTGTGTGTGGGAGTGAGATAGTGAGTGTGTGTGTGGGAGTGGGATAGTGAGTGTGTGTGTGAGTGAGATAGTGAGTGTGTGTGGGAGTGGGATAGTGAGTGTGTGTGGGAGTGAGATAGTGAGTGTGTGTGGGAGTGGGATAGTGAGTGTGTGTGGGAGTGAGAGAGTGAGTGTGTGTATGGGAGTGGGATAGTGAGTGTGTGTGGGAGTGGGATAGTGAGTGTGTGTGTGGGAGTGAGAGAGTGAGTGTGTGTGGGAGTGGGATAGTGAGTGTGTGTGTGGGTGTGAGATAGTGTGTGTGTGTGGGAGTGAGAGAGTGTGAGTGTGTGTATGGGAGTGGGATAGTGAGTGTGTGTGTGGGAGTGGGATAGTGAGTGTGTGTGGGAGTGAGATAGTGAGTGTGTGAGGGAGTGGGATAGTGAGTGTGTGTGGGAGTGGGATAGTGAGTGTGTGTGTGGGAGTGAGAGAGTGAGTGTGTGTGTGGGAGTGTGATAGTGAGTGTGTGTGGGAGTGGGATAGTGAGTGTGTGTGTGGGAGTGAGATAGTGAGTGTGTGTGGGAGTGAGATAGTGAGTGTGTGTGGGAGTGGGATAGTGAGTGTGTGTGTGGGAGTGAGATAGTGAGTGTGTGTGGGAGTGAGATAGTGAGTGTGTGTGGGAGTGGGATAGTGAGTGTGTGAGGGAGTGGGATAGTGAGTGTGTGTATGGGAGTGGGATAGTGAGTGTGTATGGGAGTGAGATAGTGAGTGTGTGTGGGAGTGAGATAGTGAGTGTGTGTATGGGAGTGAGATAGTGAGTGTTTGTATGGGAGTGAGAGAGTGAGTGTGTATATGGGAGTGGGATAGTGAGTGTGTATGGGAGTGAGATAGTGAGTGTGTGTATGGGAGTGGGATAGTGAGTGTGTGTGTGAGTGAGATAGTGTGAGTGTGTGAGGGAGTGGGATAGTGAGTGTGTGTGTGAGTGAGATAGTGTGAGTGTGTGTGTGAGTGAGATAGTGTGAGTGTGTGAGGGAGTGGGATAGTGAGTGTGTGTGTGAGTGAGATAGTGTGAGTGTGTTGTGAGTGAGATAGTGTGAGTGTGTGTGTGAGTGAGATAGTGAGTGTGTGTATGGGAGTGGGATAGTGAGTGTGTGTATGGGAGTGAGATAGTGAGTGTGTGTATGGGAGTGGGATAGTGAGTGTGTGTATGGGAGTGAGATAGTGAGTGTGTGTATGGGAGTGGGATAGTGAGTGTGTGTGTGAGTGAGATAGTGTGAGTGTGTGAGGGAGTGGGATAGTGAGTGTGTGTGTGAGTGAGATAGTGTGAGTGTGTGTGTGAGTGAGATAGTGTGAGTGTGTGAGGGAGTGGGATAGTGAGTGTGTGTGGGAGTGAGATAGTGAGTGTGTGTGGGAGTGAGATAGTGAGTGTGTGTGGGAGTGAGATAGTGAGTGTGTGTGTGTGAGTGAGATAGTGTGAGTGTGTGTATGGGAGTGAGAGAGTGAGTGTGTGTATGGGAGTGGAATCGTGAGTGTGTGTGGGAGTGGGATAGTGAGTGTGTGTATGGGAGTGGAATCGTGAGTGTGTATGGGAGTGGGATAGTGAGTGAGGGTGTGTGGGAGTGGGATAGTGAGTGTGTGTATGGGAGTGGAATCGTGAGTGTGTATGGGAGTGGGATAGTGAGTGAGTGTGTGTGGGAGTGGGATAGTGAGTGTGTATATGGGAGTGGAATCGTGAGTGTGTATGGGAGTGGGATAGTGAGTGAGTGTGTGTGGGAGTGGGATAGTGAGTGTGTGTATGGGAGTGGGATAGTGAGTGAGTGTGTGTGGGAGTGGGATAGTGAGTGTGTATGGGAGTGGGATAGTGAGTGTGTGTGTGTGAGTGGGATAGTGAGTGTGTGTGGGAGTGGGATAGTGAGTGTGTGTGGGAGTGGGATAGTGAGTGTGTGTGGGAGTGAGATAGTGAGTGTGTGTGGGAGTGAGATAGTGAGTGTGTGTGTGGGAGTGGGATAGTGAGTGTGTGTGTGAGTGAGATAGTGAGTGTGTGTATGGGAGTGGGATAGTGAGTGTGTGTGTGAGTGAGATAGTGTGAGTGTGTGTATGGGAGTGGGATAGTGAGTGTGTGTGGGAGTGGGATAGTGAGTGTGTGTGGGAGTGGGATAGTGAGTGTGTGTGGGAGTGGGATAGTGAGTGTGTGTGGGAGTGGGATAGTGAGTGTGTGTGGGAGTGAGATAGTGAGTGTGTGTGGGAGTGGGATAGTGAGTGTGTGTGGGAGTGGGATAGTGAGTGTGTGTGGGAGTGAGATAGTGTGAGTGTGTGTGGGAGTGAGATAGTGAGTGTGTGTGTGGGAGTGGGATAGTGAGTGTGTGTGTGAGTGAGATAGTGAGTGTGTGTATGGGAGTGGGATAGTGAGTGTGTGTGTGGGAGTGGGATAGTGAGTGTGTGTGTGAGTGAGATAGTGAGTGTGTGTATGGGAGTGGGATAGTGAGTGTGTGTGGGAGTGAGATAGTGTGAGTGTGTGTATGGGAGTGGGATAGTGAGTGTGTGTGGGAGTGGGATAGTGAGTGTGTGTGGGAGTGGGATAGTGAGTGTGTGTGGGAGTGGGATAGTGAGTGTGTGTGGGAGTGAGATAGTGAGTGTGTGTGGGAGTGAGAGAGTGAGTGTGTGTGGGAGTGGGATAGTGAGTGTGTGTGGGAGTGGGATAGTGAGTGTGTGTGGGAGTGGGATAGTGAGTGTGTGTGGGAGTGGGATAGTGAGTGTGTGTGGGAGTGGGATAGTGAGTGTGTGTGTGGGAGTGGGATAGTGAGTGTGTGTGGGAGTGGGATAGTGAGTGTGTGTGGGAGTGGGATAGTGAGTGTGTGTGGGAGTGAGAGAGTGAGTGTGTGTGGGAGTGGGATAGTGAGTGTGTGTGGGAGTGGGATAGTGAGTGTGTGTGTGGGAGTGGGATAGTGAGTGTGTGTGGGAGTGGGATAGTGAGTGTGTGTGGGAGTGGGATAGTGAGTGTGTGTGGGAGTGAGATAGTGAGTGTGTGTATGGGAGTGGGATAGTGAGTGTGTGTGGGAGTGGGATAGTGAGTGTGTGTGGGAGTGAGATAGTGAGTGTGTGTGTGGGAGTGGGATAGTGAGTGTGTGTGGGAGTGGGATAGTGAGTGTGTGTGGGAGTGGGATAGTGAGTGTGTGTGGGAGTGGGATAGTGAGTGTGTGTGGGAGTGGGATAGTGAGTGTGTGTGTGAGTGGGATAGTGAGTGTGTGTATGGGAGTGGAATCGTGAGTGTGTTTGTGGGAATGATGTCCTTGGCGGTCGTCCTCTGGCCAGTGGAGCCTGTGTTGGCCTCGCCTGTGAGGGAGCTGCCAGTGCCACTGCTGGCATCTCCCCAGTCACTGCAGCCTCATCAGATGCGACGGTCACTGGCAGAGGGGCGGAGGAGCTGCTGCCATCATCCAGAGCGCCCTGAGAGGAGCCGGCAGAGACGACAAGCAGCTTGTGTGCCAATGTGAGGTCGCTCTGGACCTCCCTGCTCACCATTGATGAACAGGCACCTAGCTGGGATACTGGGTGCCTCATCCAACTCCCACACTGGCACTGACCACCTGAGGTCATTGCCTGTGTGAGGGTTTGCAGGTCCGAGCACATCCCCAGGAACCCCTGACTTTGTCCCGGGAGCTGCCTCTCCATGAGATTTGCCACTCTCTCAATGGGGGAGGCAGTGTGCTCGGCCATGAGGGTCAGTGCAGTGCTCATGCTCCACATGGACTCCTCCACAACAGAGACCATGGCGCGCAGACCCTCATGGATCTGCGCCAGATCTTCCTGCACATCCCGCTGGACATCTATTGGATGACCCCAGAGGTTCATCATCTGCCTTTGACTCAGCATTGTCCTGGTCTCCAGTAATCTTCCGACTGCAGCACCCTGGGCACTCTCTACCTCCGCGTGCACCTCAAGTGAGTGTGAAGTGCCCTCACCACTGTGCGCCAACATTCTAGCTGCCACTCTAACATCCACCAAGGCGCTGGTATCTGCGCTGGTGCCTGGTTCAGAGAGTGGGTGTGATGCAGGTGCAGCTGAAGCCTGGCAGTCCTCTGGCGTCAGTGGTCCTGTGATATTGGGTGCATGGTGGAAAATCTAAGGGAGAACAAAGACATGTCATTAGATAAAGTCATCACTCTGTCACTGTGCATGCCAGGCACCCTGGTGACACAATGGAGATCTGCATCATGGTGCCATCGTCTTCCAATGATCAATGGGGACTCCAGTTCTGAGGCTCCCACCAATTAAGAGACTGCACAAGAATGTTTGCACCATCCGAAACTCTCACCTCTGTGCACTGCGCTCTTACCTTCGATTGGCAGCCCGGCCTCTCCACGACCGGATGAACAGGGAGGGTCCCAGCTCTCCAGCTCCAGGGTGTCCTACTCAAATCTGGTCAGTAATAGTAGGTTGGGCTGGCCTCCACCTGACCGTGACATCTCCAATTGGTTGTGGCTTGTCTTCTGAAAGGACAGAGGAGCATTGATGAGTCCACTCTCTACCTGCAGCACCATTGCAGCCTGGCCAACCCCACCTGAGGGACACCTTGCAGGGCACATCCGAGTCGTGGCCCTCAATCCGCAAGACGCTCACTCCAAGCAGCTGAGCTCACCCCCTTGGCCACTTCCGATGTCATTGACATTTGGCATTCAGACTCTAACACCCCTGAGCACCATGGGGGGACAGCCAGACCTTAACATTTCACCACACTGATCCATGCCAACACAATACTCGCCCTTCCTGAGCACAGCAAGTTGTTGAACGTATTGCGACGCTGCACCCACGTGCACCGCACAACATGGTGGCCGCTGACCTCGGCAGCCACCTCCTCCCCAACTTCCTTTGTCAGGTGTGGTGGCCTCCTCCTTCCATCTCTCAGAATGAGGGTGTCCCTCCTGGCAGCCACCTCCTCCAGGAGGACCGCGAGGCACTCGTCCGAAAACCAGAGGGGGGGGAGGGGGGCGAGTGCCCACCTTTACCTGTCCTCCTGCCTGGCGTCTCCAGCCGCTGCTGAGGCCATAGCTTCCGTCTCTGAAACACTGACCATTTGGTTCTTTCCGAGCAATGTTCAAGGAGCCGCCTGTGCCATTGTTAAACCACCTGCCGGATCGCCATTGGACCCGGCGCCCGATTGGTCCACGCACCCACCCTTCCCGGCCATTGGGAAGCCCCGTTTCACACTGGGCAGGCTTTAATTGGCCAGCCAGCATGAAATCGCAGTCGTGGGCCAATCACGGCTTGGCACCTGTTTCCCAGCTGCCTCCGGGCCAATGGCCAAGGGTAAAATACAGGGGTGTGTGTGTGCGTGCATGTGGATGTGTGAGAAAGTGAATGAGTGAGTGTATGGAACTGAGACAGTGAGTGTATGTATGGGGTGAGTGAGTGAGTGTGGGAGTGAGTGAGTGAGTGTGTGTGTGTGAGAGAGTGTGTGTGAGAGAGTGTGTGTGTGAGAGAGTGTGTGTGTGAGAGAGTGAGTGAGTGAGTAAGCGAGTGTGTGAGTGAGTGAGTGAATGAGTGAGAGCATGACTGTGTAGGAGTGAGTGAAATAGTATGTGTGCGGGAGTAAGAAAGTGTGTGTGGGAGTGAAAGAGTGAGCGAGTGTGTGTGTCTGTGTAGGAGTGAGTGAGTGAGTGAGAGAGAGTGCATGTGTGGGTGTGAATGAGAGAGTGAGTGTGTGAATGAGAGAGTGAGTGAGTGAGTTTGTGGGAGTGAGAGAGTGTGTGTGTGTGAGAGAGAGAGAGAGATTGAGTGTGTATTTGTGTGAGTGAGAGAGTGAGTTTGTGTGGGAATGAGAGATTGAGTGTGTGTGAGAGAGAGAGAGCGTGTGAGAGTGTGTGTGTGAGAGTGTGTGTGTGTGTTTGTGTGTGTGGGGGGGAGTGAGAGACTGGATATGTATGTGAGAGAGAGAATGAAAGTGTGTGTGTGTGTGTGAGAGAGAGTGAGAGTGAGTGTGTATGTGTGGGAGTGAGAGAGTGAGTTTGTGCAGGAGTGAGAGATTGAGTGTGTGTGAGTCAGTGTGTGGGTGGGTGTGTGGGTGGGTGGGGGGGGAGTGAGAGACTGAGTATGTGATGGAGAGAGAAAGAAAGAGTTTGTGTGAGAGTGAGAGAGCGTGTTTGTACGTGTGAGAGAGAGTGTGTGTGTGTGTATGTGTTTGTATGTGGGGTGGTTGAGAGAGTGAGTTGTGTGTGTGTGTGTGTGTTTGTGTGTGGGGTAGTTGAGAGAGTGAGTTGTGTGTGTGTGTGTGTGTGTGTGTGTGTTTGTGTGTGGGGTGGTTGAGAGAGTGAGTTGTGTGTGTGTGTGTTTGTGTGTGGGGTGGTTGAGAGAGTGAGTTGTGTGTGTGTGTGTGTGTGTGTTTGTGTGTGGGGTGGTTGAGAGAGTGAGTTGTGTGTGTGTGTGTGTGTGTGTTGGTGTGTGGGGTGGTTGAGAGAGTGAGTTGTGTGTGTGTGTGTGTGTGTTTGTGTGTGGGGTGGTTGAGAGAGTGAGTTGTGTGTGTGTGTGTTTGTGTGTGGGGTGGTTGAGAGAGTGAGTTGTGTGTGTGTGTGTGTGTGGGGTGGTTGAGAGAGTGAGTTGTATCTGTGTGTGTTTGTGTGTGGGGTGGTTGAGGGAGTGAGTTGTGTGTGTGTGTGTGTGTGTGTGTGGGGTGGTTGAGAGAGTGAGTTGTGTGTGCGTGAGAGAGCCTGTGTGTGTGTGTTTGTGTGTGGGGTGGTTGAGAGAGTGAGTTGTGTGTGTGTATGTGTGTGTGTTTGTGTGTGGGGTGGTTGAGAGAGTGAGTTGTGTGTGTGTATGTGTGTGTGTTTGTGTGTGGGGTGGTTGAGAGAGTGAGTTGTGTGTGTGTGTGTGTGTGGGGTGGTTGAGAGAGTGAGTTGTGTCTGTGTGTGTTTGTGTGTGGGGTGGTTGAGGGAGTGAGTTGTGTGTGTGTGTGTGTGTGTGTGGGGTGGTTGAGAGAGTGAGTTGTGTGTGCGTGAGAGAGCCTGTGTGTGTGTGTTTGTGTGTGGGGTGGTTGAGAGAGTGAGTTGTGTGTGTGTATGTGTGTGTGTTTGTGTGTGGGGTGGTTGAGAGAGTGAGTTGTGTGTGTGTATGTGTGTGTGTTTGTGTGTGGGGTGGTTGAGAGAGTGAGTTGTGTGTGTGTATGTGTGTGTGTTTGTGTGTGGGGTGGTTGAGAGAGTGAGTTGTGTGTGTGCGTGAGAGAGAGAGCCTGTGTGTGTGTGTGTGTGTGTGTGTGTGGGGTGGTTGAGAGAGTGAGTTGTGTGTGCGTGAGAGAGAGAGCCTGTGTGTGTGTTTGTGAGTGATTTTGTGCCTGTCTGTCTTACTCCCAATCTCAGGTTTCCCACTCACTCTCATCACCACACCCCAACACACACACACACACACACACACACACACCCAGTGGGTGAGGGGGAGTGAGTGTGCACCCTGAGACTGGAAGTGAGCTGGACACACACACTCTGACCCTTTCATACTCTGGCCATTTTTATTAATTACTTTTTTTAACTTAACAATTTATTGCTATGACATTATTTTAGCTCAGCAATTGTTTATTTTCTTAGTATCTCAACCACATACATCCAGCCATTCAGCTATGCTTTCAGTATAGTTTAAATATAGAGAAAGGGGCAGACTGAGTAGTTACAGGCCAGTCAGCCTATAGTATTGTAAAAAAATTCTGAGGTATAGTATTAATCGTCATTCAGAAAAGTGCAGATTAATCAAGGGCAGTTAACCACGATTGTAGTGTGCAGTCCGCTGCTAAGTGCACCGATTACTGGTTGCACACTCAGCAGGGGGCCCAGGTTCCTGCAAGTTAACATGGATTTGTGAAGGGAAGATTATGTCTGACTAACGATGGAATTTTTTGAGGAGGTAACAAGGAGGGTTGATGAAGGTAGTACATTTGATGTAGTCTACATGGATCCTTGCAAGGTTTTTGACTTGACAGACTGGTCGGAAAAGTAAAAGCCCACAGGATCCAAGGGTTAGATCCAACTTAGCTCAGTGACAAGATGCAACGTGTAATGTTCACCAAGGTAGGCGTTTTTGTGACTACCAAACTATTTGCAATGGGGTTCTGCAGGCTCTGTAACAAGGTCTCTTGATTTTCATGGTATGTTTGAATGATTCGGACTTATATTTAGGGGCATGTTTAAGCAGTTGCGGGTGAGTGCACTGTGTACAAAAGCAGGGAAGTTATGCTGGACCTTTCTAAAGCCCTGGTTCAGCCACAACTATAGTATTGTATCCAGTTTGGGTCACTGCACCTGAGGGAGGATGTGAAGGTCCTTGAGAGGATGCAGAGGAGATTTAGCAGAATGGTTCCAGGGATGAGGGATTTTAGCTACAAGGTTAGCTGAGGTTGTTCTCCTTGCAGCAAAGGAGATTGAGGGGAGATTTGATAGAGCTGTACAAGATGATGACAGGTTTAGGTAAGGTAGACAAAGAAAAGCTGTTCCCATCAGCTGATAGTACAAGAGCCAGGGGACATAGATTTAAGGTTTTTAACAAGAGAAACAGGGAGGATGTGAGGAAGAACCCTTTTCCACACAGCGGATGGTAATGACCTGGAACTGGCTACCATTACAAATAGTTTGCTAGTCACAAAAACGCCCATCTTGGTGAACATTACATGTTGCATCTTGTCACTGAGCTAAGTTGGATCCAACCCTTGGATCCTGTGGGCTTTTACTTTTCTGACCAGCCTGCCATGTCAAAAATCCTGCAAGAATCCATGTAGACTACATCAATGGAGACGGTGAATGATTTCAAAAGGAAATTGGATGCAAACTCGAGGGAAATAAGCTTTCAGGATAGAGTGGAGGAATGGAACTGACTGGATTGCTCTACAGAGGGCTGGCATGCACTTAATGGGCTAATTGGCCTCTTTCTGTGCCATAATGACTCCGTGACTCTAGGGTACAAAAAATTGGCCATGAGGTTGATAGTATGGAATAAAGCTGTAGACTGCAGGGAGGTATCAATGGACTGGTCAGGTGGGCTGAAAAGTGGCAAATTAAATTCAATACACAATAAATGGTACAATTCTGAGAATTATAGAGGAACAGGGGGACATTGGAGCACATGTCCACAGATCCCTGAAGGTAGCAGGACAGGTAAAAAAAGATAGTTTAAGAAAGCTTACAGGATACATTTCTTTATTGGCCAAAGTCTAAAGCTTAAGAGCAGAAAGGTTATACTAGAATTGTATAAACAGTAGTTAGACCACTGCATACAGCTCTGGCTGTCACGTTACACACAGGAAATAGTCGCACTAGAGAGGGGACTGAGATTTATGAGGATGTTGCCAGGATTGAAGAATTTGAGCTATGAAGAAAGATTAGATAGGCTGGGGTTGTTTTTCTTGGAATGGAGGAGGCTGAGGGGAAATTTAATTAATGTGGATAAAACTATGAGGAACTGAGAAAGAGTAGATTGGAAGGAGATATTTCCCTTAAGAGATTAATGATCGGGGACATAGATTTAAAACATTGGGGGAAGGATTTGGAGGGGGGTTGAGGAGAAATGTTTTCACCCAGAGGGTGGTGGGGGTCTGGAACTCACCACCTGAAGGAACGGCCGGACACAGAAGCTCTCATTGCATTGAATTGGAATGCACTGGAAATACTATAACTGTAAAATGGGGTTAGGCTGGCGAGCTCTATTTTGGCCATTGTGGACACACTGTCGCTGGGTCAAAATCCCGGAACTCCCTTCCTAACAGCATTGTGGGTGTACCCTGCACCACATGGACTGCAGCAGTTCAAGAAGGCAGCTCACTATCATCTTCTCAAGGGCAACCAGGGATGGGCAATAAATGCTGGCCCAGCCAGGGAAGCCCACATCCCGTGAATGAATAATAACAAAAATGGGCTGAATGGCCTCTTTGTGCTGGACGTTTCTACGGTTCCTATGATATGACAGACACGTTAGCCTAACACTCTTCCTGTAGGGAAAGATGACACACACAGAAGGGAACAGCAAAGAATCGGTGGGAGATAGGCATGGTGGCATGCCCTCAGCCTCTTGGAGGAGATGGGGCCCTGGATTATTGGCATGGCCGTCACTGAGGCCCATTCAACTGGTGTCGCTGGAGCCATTCAGGATGACACCATGTTCCTGCCTTATGCACCTTCTCAAATCTCACTTCAACATTATCCCACAACCTGATATGAAGTACAGGATGCAGATGGTGTGGCAGTGCACAGCACGCTTTCTACCGTCTCCCTTTCCCTCACTCCGACCCTCCACTTGCGCGCTAACGCTTTCAAATAGCCAAGAACTGCCCTCCGACCGGCCAGTGGAGCCTGATGCTGAAGAATGAGAACAAGACTAGGCCCCTGAGAACGAAACACCGTCACTTGCAAACACTTGCTCAAATATTGGCTCTGGGCGCACATTAGAGGGCAGTTTAGAGGTGGGATCTGCATGTAACCAGTTACCAGGCATGAGTGGGCTGCAGTCAGGCCAGGGGGAGTGGATAGAGTGTGTGCCAGCTCGCCAGAGGGCAAGGTTGCAGACAAGCCCTGCCACAGAAAACTCAGATAGGGGCTAAGAATCACAGAGTCCATCGAGTCTGCGCCGGTCAAACGAGTACCTAACTATTCTAATCCCATTTTCCAGCACTAGGTCCATGGCCTTGTATGCCATGGCATCGCAAGTGCACATCCAAATACATCTTAAATGTTATGAGGGTTTCTGCCTCTACCATCCTTTCAGACAGTGAGTTCCAGATTCCCACCACCCTCTGGGTCAAAAAATTCTTCCTCACGTCCCCTCTAAACCTCCTGCCCCTTACCTTAAATCTATACCCCCTGGTTATTGATCCCTCCACCAAGGGGAAAAGTTCCTTCCTGTCTATCCTATCTATGCCCCTCATAATGTTATACACCTCAATCATGTCCCCCCTCAATCTCCTCAGCTCCAGGGAAAATAACCCCAGTCTATCCAATCTCTCCTCATAACTAAAACTCTCCAGCCCAGGTAATATCCTGCTAAATCTCCTCTGCACTCTCTCTGATGCAATCATATCCTTCCTATAATGCGGATTCCAGAACTGCACGCAATACTCTAGCTGTGGCCTAACCAGCATTTTATACAGTTCCAGCATAACCTCCCTGCTCTTATATTCTATGCCTCAGCTGATAAAGGCAAGTATCCCATGTGCCTTCTTAACCACCTTATCTACCTGTCCTGCTACCTTAAGGGACCGGTGGACATGCACACCAAGATCCCTCTGATCCTCGGTACTTCCCAGGGTCCTACCATTCATTGTGTATTCCTGTGCCTTGTTTGTCCTGCCCAAGTGCATCACCTCACACTTATCCAGATTAAATTCCATTTGCCACTGATCAGCCCATCTGACCAGCCCGTCTATATCTTCCTGCAATCTAAGGCTATCCTCTTCACTATTTACCACCCCACCAATTTTCATGTAATCAGCGAACTTACTGATCAATCCTACTACATTCAAGTCTAAATCATTTATATATACCACAAACAGCAATGGACCCAACACCGCTCCCTGTGGAACCCCATTGGACACAGGCATCCAGTCACAAAAACACCCCTTGACCATCACCCTCTGCTTCCTGTCATTCAGCCAATTCTGGATTCAATTTGCCAAATTGCCTTGGATCCCATGGGCTCTTACCTTCATTATCAGTCTCCCATGTGGGACCTTATCAAAAGCCTTGCTGAAGTCCAAGTAGACTACGTCAAATGCATTTCCCTTATCTAAACACCTGGTTACCTCTTAGAAAAATTCAATCAAATTGGTCAGACATGACCTTCCCTTAACAAAACCATGCTGACTGTCCTTGATTAATCCCTACCTCTCCAAGTGTACGTTAATTCTGTGCCTCAGAATTGCTTCCAATTATTTCTCCTCCACTGAGGTTAGACTGACTGGCCTGTAGTTCCCTGGTTTATCCCTTCCTCCCTTCTTGAATAACGGTACCACATTGGCTGTCCTCCAGTCCTCTGGCACCTCTCCTGTGGCCAGAGGGGTATTGAAAATTATTGCCAGCACCCCTGCTATCTCCTCCCTTGCCTCACTCAACAGCCTGAGATACATTTCATCCGGGCCTGGAGAGTTATCTACTTTTAAGCCTGCCAGACCACTTAGAACCTCCTCCCTTTCTATGCTAATTTCTTTAATTGTATCACAGTCCGTCTGCCTGATTTCCATACCCACATCGTCCCTCTCACTTGTGAACACCGACACAAAGTATTCTTTAGAACCTTACCTTCCGGCTCCCCACACAAATTACCATTATGGTCCTTAATGGGCCCTACTCTTTCCCTAGTTATCCTCTTTCTCTTAATGTACTTGTAAAATAACTTTGGATTTTCCTTTATTTTACCTGCCAATGTTTTTTCATGCTCCCTTTTTGCTCTCCTATTTTCCTTTTTAAGTTCCCCCTACTCATTCTATACCCCTCTAGGGGTTCCCTGTTTTGAGCCCTTGGCATCTGCCATAAGCCTCCCTTTTTCTCTTTACTCAATCCTGTATATCCCTCGACATCCAGGTTTCCCTGGATTTGTTGGTCCCGCTCTTTGTCTTTACTGGAATATGTTGGCCCTGTACTCTCCCCATTTCCTTCTTGAATGAGTCCCACTGCTCTGATGCAGATTTACCTAAAAGTAGCTGCTCCCAGTCCACTCTGGCCAAATCATATCTGATCTTATTAAAATCGGCCTTCTCCCAATTTAGAACTTTGACTTCTGGCCCATCCTTGTCCTTTTCTATAACAACCTTGAATCTAAAGGAGTTTTGATCACTATCTGCAAAATGCTTCCCCATTGATACTTCTACCACTTGCCCGGTTCCATTCCCTAAAATTAAGTCCAGGACTACCCCCTCTCTTGTAGGACTTTCTATATACTGGCTTAAAAAGCTCTCCTGGATACATTTTAAGAATCCCACTCCCTCTAAACCTATCACACTATGACTAACCCAGTTAATGTTGGGGATGTTGAAATCCTCCACTATTACTACCCTATTATTTTTACACTTCTCTGAAATTTGCCTACATATCTGCTCTTCTATTTCTCTCTGATTGTTTGGGGGCCTATAGTACACTCCCAGCAATGTGATTGCTCCTTTTGTGTTTTTCAGTTCTACCCATATGGCTTCATTTGAGGAGCCTTCTAAGATGTCATCCCTCCTTACTGCTGTAATTGATTCCTTGATCAATATTGTGATACCCCTCCTCTTTTACCTCCTTCCCTGTCTCGTCTGAAGACCCTATATCCTGGAATATTAAGCTGCCAATTCTGCCCCTCTCTCAACCATGTCTCTGTGACAGCAATGACATCATACTTCCATGTGTTAATTTGTGCCCTCAACTCATTTCCCTTATTCGTCAGATTCCTTGCATTAAAATAATTACCATCCAACCATCCCAAACTCCCTTGCGCCTTAACTGGCCTATAATTTCTATGTCTTCCAGACTCACTTGCTCTCTCTTCTAATTTTGGCTGTGCATCTCCCCCTGCTGAACCTCCTCTCAGGATCCCATCCCCCTGCCAAGTTAGTTTGAACCCTCCCCAACAGCACTAGCAAACCTCCCCGCAAGGATGTTGGTCCCATACCAGTTCAGGTGCAACCCATCCACCTTGTACAGGACCCACCGCCCCCAGAAATGGTCTCAATGTCCCAGAAATCTAAAGCCCTCCCTCCTGCACCATCTCTCCAGCCACGCATTCATCTGGACTAAACTCCTATTTCTATACTCACTAGCGCGTGGCACCGGAAGTAATCCAGAAATTACTACCTTTGAGGTCCTGTTTTTTAATCTGTGTCCTAACCACCTAAATTCTGCTTGCAGGACCTCATCCCTCTTTCTACCTATGTCGTTGGTACCAATATATACCACGATCTCTGTCTGTTTGCCCTCCCCTTTTAGAATGCCTTGCAGCCGTTCAGTGACATCATTGACCCTGGCACCAGGGAGGCAACATACCATCCTGGGGTCAGGTCTATGCCTGTCTGTCCCCCTTACTATCGAGTCTCCTACCACTATTGCTCTTCCCCTCTTTTTCCTCACCCCAGCTGTGCAGCTGAGCCACTCACAGTGCCATGAACATAGCTGCACTTCCCAGAGGAACCATCACTCTCACCGTTTTCCAACACAGAAAAATGGTTCTCAAGCGAGATGCACCCTGGGGATTTCCTGCCTGACACCTTTCTGACTGATGGTCACCCATTCCCTCTCTGTCTGCACTTCCATAGGCTGTGGGGTGACCACATCTAAAAACGTGCTATCCACGAAACTCTCAGCCTTGCGGATGCACCTCTGCTTCCAGCTGCTGCTCAAGCTCTGAAACTCGGAGCTCAAGTAACTGCAGCTGGTGGCACTTCTTGCACACGTGGTCGGTCAGAGCGCAAAGAGGGTCTACGACTTTCCACATGTTGCAGGCGGTACATAACACGGGACTGAGCTGCTCTGCCATGCCTCTAGTTGAAAGAAAACTCTTACTTTAAGTTAACTACAGTAAAGAACTTTAAATTATTTATGTACTTTAAATAAAAACTAGAACCCCTACCTTTCCTTAGCTTAAGCTATTTTAAACTGGAGTAAAAAACTGGATAAAAACACTTACACACTACTCACCAATCAGCTCTCACCTTTGTACTGACGTTACTTTTTGAAGCTTCCCCGCACTCGCGCTAGTTCTGATCTCTCCACCGATCTCTCGTGCTGTCTTGTGATGTCACTCTTGTTATTTTCAACAAGAACTGACTGTAAGACACTCTTCCCAGGTTGCTTCACCGTGATGCTGACTGCAGGACGCTCTTCCCAGACTGCTTCACCTCGATGCTGGCTACAGGACACTTTTCCCAGACTGCTTCACCGCGATGCTGACTGCAGGACACTCTTCACAGACTGCTTCACCGCAATGCTGACTGCAGGACACTCTTCCCAGACTGCTTCACCGCAATGCTGACTGCAGGACACTCTTCCCAGACTGCTTCACCGCGATGCTGACCGCAGGACACTCTTCCCAGACTGCTTCACCTTGATGCTGACTGCAGGACACTCTTGCCAGGCTTTGAAGGGGCGGCATTGACAAAATGGCTGGTGGCATGCATACAGCGAAGCTTGGTGCATTGGCAGGCCTGCTACAGAGCCTGTTGTCAATGTCAAGGAGCACAGAGACACCTGGCTTCAACTTTGCACAGATCTTCATGCAGAGCTTGGAGCCCAATCCTTCCAGAATGGAATTAGTCGCCAACTCCGTGACAGCACCTTGCGGACTCAGCCGTGATGCGACGTCTGATGGCTGATACCAGAGTGCTGCAGTGGAAGCCCAGACTGAGGCCATGGGATCTTTCTGAAGAAAAGTTCTCGACCTGAAAAGTTAACTCTGTTTCTCTCTCCAACGATGCCGCCAGATCTGCTGAGTATTTCCAGCGTGTCGTGTTTTTATTTCATGAAGATCTTTGCTTGTTGCCATCCAAGCCCTGCCTGAAGGCTGAAACGGTGGGTCAAGACAGTGAGTCCCGGTTCTCAAAGGAGCTTGTGGGATCTCACAGCGGCCGAGCAACCTGTGTTGCAGCAGAATACTCAGCTTGCTGAGGCATAGCCCCGAGAGTCTCGGTGAATCCGTGGCGTGGGAACCTGCTGTGCTCTCTCGGGATGGTTGTAATTCTCCTCCCACCATTGCCACTCCGTCTTTGTCCTCGTTGTTGCCTGCCAACTAACAAGTGTAGACTGCTGCTGCCCATAGCAGTGAGGCGCAGTCCGAAGCCAGGTCCCCAAGGCTGTCTGTAGCCTGCCTGACTGAAAATCAGCAGACTTCCACCAGCCATGCTGCAGCCATTGGAGTAGCACTGCCTAGGGGCACTGGGACAGCCAAAGGAGGTCTCAAGACAGGCGCTGAGGGAAAACACAAGGGTGAATTGTTAAGGGTTGTATTATATGTATTATTGGATGTGCCATTTGAGTAAAGTTGGCATGGGCTATTTAAAAGCAAAATACTGCGGATGCTGGAAATCTGAAATCAAAACAGAAAATGCTGGAAAAACTCAGCAGGTCTGACAGCATCTGTGGAGCGAGAAACAGAGTTAACGTTTCGAGTCCGCATGACCCTTCCTCAGAGCTAACGAGAAGTGGAAATGTGATGAAATTTATATTGTTGAGGAGGGTGGGAGTAGTGGGGCAGGTGAAGCTGGATAGAAGGCCAACAATAGGTGGGGGCTAAGAAGAGATTGGCAAAGGCGTCATGGACAAAAAGACAAAGAGAGTGTTAATGGTAGTGGTAAGGGCTAAAGAAGGTGCTGATAGTGGTATAAAGGTAAAAAAGCAGAATGTGTTAATAACAGAACAAGGGTCAGCACTCTGTGAAAGAACAACATGGAACAAGTAACAGATGCCCTTTTAGGGGTGGGTGGGGGAGGCGGGGGAGTGGTTGCGGAAAAAAGGATAGGAAAAGGGGTAAAAAAAAGGACGGGATAAAAGGGGATAAAACAATGAATAAATGAATAAAAATAAATATAAAATAAGTAGATAAAAAATAAAATAAATTTTAAAAAGGGATTAAAAAAGAGGTGAGGATAGAGGAGAGAGTACATGATGTGAAGTTGTTGAACTCAGTGTTAAGTCCAGAAGGCTGTAAAATGCCTAATCGGAAGCTGAGGTGCTGTTCCTCCAGTTTGCGTTGGGCTTCACTGGAATATTGCATGATTGAATTTGCCTCTGCCACACATTTTAATACTTTCTCAACTTGCCCTGCCACCGTTAAGATTTGTGCATGTCAAATCCGTGTCGCCCTGTTCCTCTACCCCTTTTAGAACTGTACCCCTTGTTTCATATTGCCTCTCCTCATTCTTTCTACAAAAATGTCTCACTTCACACTTCTCTGTATTTAATTTCATCAGCCATGTGTCCACCATTTCCACCAGCCTGTCTATGTCCTCTTGAAGTTTATCACTATCCTCCTCACAGTTCACAATACTTCAAATTTTTATGTCATCTGCAAATGTTGAAATTGTGCCCTTTACACTCGTGTATAATTTCTTAAGACATATCAAGCAAAGCAGTGGTCTTGGTACTGACCCCTGTGGAACCCCTTTCTATATCTTCCTCCAGTTTAAAAAACAACTGTTCACCAATTTCTCCTCACCTCAGTCCTAAATGATCGGCCCCTTATCCTGAGACTGAGCCCCCGTGTTTTAAATTCTCCGACCAGCGGAAACGATCTCTCAGTGTCCACCCTATCAAGCCCCTTCAGAATCTTGTATGTTTCAATGAGATCGCCTCTCATTCTTCTAAACTCCAGGGAATATAAGCCCAGTTTACTCAGCCTCTCATCATAGGACAACCCCCTCCTCCCAATTTAGTGAACCTTTGCTATAATGCCTCCAAAGCAAATATATCTTTTCTTAAATGTGGAGACCAAAATTGCACACAGTATTCCAGATATGGTCTCACCAAAACCCTATACAATTATAGCAAGGCTTCCTTATTCCTGTACTGCAATCCCTTTTCAGTAAAGGCCAATATGCGATAGGCCTTCCTAACTGCTTGCTGTTAGAGCATGCTAACGTTCTGCGTTCCATGTATGAACCCACCCAAGCCTCTCTGAATGTCAACATTTACAAGTTTCAAACCTTTGAAAAAATATCCTGCTTTTTTATTCTTAGGACCAAAGTGAATAACTTAACGCTACCACACATTATACCCCATCTGCCAACTTGATGCCTACTCAGTTAACATGTCTATATCTCTTTGCTGCCTCTCTGCGTCCTCTCTCCACGGCTCACCTTTTTATTTAGCTTTGTATCATGAGAAAACTTAGATATATTACTCTCTGCCTCTTCATCTAAGTCATTAATATAGATTGTACATAGCTGAGACCCCAGCACTGATCCTTGTGGCCCTCCAATAGTCACAGCCTGCCAACTTGAAAATGTCCCATTTGTACCCACTCTTCCCCTCCTGTCCATAACCAATCCTCTATCCATGTCAATATATTACACCCCCCACAGCAACTCTACAAGGCCTTTTCTTGCCTCTTAACCTTTTGTATGGCACCTTATCGAATGCCTTTTGGAAACCCAGGCTTCTACTTGTTCCCTTTTATCTACCCTATTAGTTAGATCCTCAAAAAACTGTAATAAATTTGTCAAACAGGTTTTCCCTTTTGTAAAATCATGCTGACTTGTTCCAATCATACTTTACTTTTCTAAATGTACTGTTAAGATTTCCTTAATAATAGGTTCCAGCATCTTCCCAGAGACTGATGTTAGGCAAATTGGCCTGTAGTTCCCTGTTTTGCCTCTTCCTGCTTTCTTGAAAAGCTGTGTTACATTTGCCAACTTCCAATCTAATAGGACCGTTCCAAATTTAAAGAATTTTGGAAAATCATAGCTAGCACATCCACTATCTCTGCAGAACTGATGCTGAACATTATGCAGTTATCAGGGAACATCCCTATTTCTGATCTGATGAAGGTCATTGATGAAGCAGCTGAAGATTTTTGGGCCTAGGACACTACCCTGAGGAACTCCTGCAGTGATGCGCTTGGACGCTTTTTTAGATGACTGACCTCCAACAACCACAAACACTTCCTTTGTGCTCGGTATGACTCCAACCAGTGGAGAGTTTTCCCCCGATTCCCATTATCTTCAGTTTTGCTAGGGCTCCTTGATGCCACACTTGGTCAAATGCTGCCTTGATGTCAAGGGCAGTCACGCATACCTCACCTCTTGAGTTCAGCTCTTTTGTTCATGTTTGGACTAAGGCTTTAATGAGGTCAGGAGTCTGGTGGCCCTGGCAGAACCCAAACTGAGCATCAGGGAGCAGGTTATTGCTGAGTAAATATCGCTTAATAGCGCTGTCAATGACCCCTTCCATCACTTTGTTGATGAATGAGAATGGATGTAAGGGGGAGGTGGTGGCTTAGTGATAATGTTACTGGACTAGTTATCCAGAGGCCCACACTAATGCTCTGGGCACACAGGTTCAAATCCCACCATGGCAGCTGGGGGACTTTAACTTCAATTAATAAAAATCTGGAATTAAAAGTAATGGTGACCACAAAACCATCGTCAATTGTTGTAAAAACCCATTTGGTTCACTAATGCCCTTTAGGGAAGGAAATCTGCTGTCCTTACCTGGTCTGGTCTACATGTGACTCCAGACCCACAGCAATGTGGTTACTCTTAAATACCCTCTGAAATGGCCCTCCAAGCCACTCACTTGTATCAAACCACTACAAAGTCTAAAGGGAATGAAACTGGGCTGATCACCCAGCATCGACCTAGGCACCTGAAATGACTCAGCCCTGTCGACCCTGCAAACTCCTCTTTACTAACATCTGGGGGCTTGTACCAAAATTGGGAGAGCTGTCTCACATACTAGTCAAGCAACAGCCTACAGTTATCATCACAGGATCATACCTCACAGATAATGTCCCAGACACCACCATCACCATGCCAGAATATGTCCTGTCCGCCGGCAGGACAGATCCAGCAGAAGTGACGGCACAGTGGTATACAGTCAGGAGGGAGTTGCCCTGGAAGTCCTTAATATTAACTCTGGGCCCCATGAAGTCTCATGGCATCAGGTCAAATATGGGCAAGGAAACCTCCTGCTGATTACCACCTACCGCTCTCCTCAGCTGATGAATCAGCGCTCCTCGATGTTAAACACCAATTGGAAGAAGCACTGAGGGTGTCAAAAGCACAGAATGTACTCTGGGTGGGGGGCTTCAATGTCCATCACCAAGAGTAGCTCAGTAGCACCACTACTGACCAAGTTGGCTGAGTCCTAAAGGACATAGCTGCTAGACTGGGTCTGCGGCAGCCGGTGAGGGAACCAACAAGAGGGAAAAACCTAATTGACCTCTTTCTCACTAATCTGCCCATGACAGTACTGGTAGGAGTGACAACCATGCAGTCCTTGTGGAGACAAAGTCCCATTTTCACATTGAGGATACCCTCCATCGTGTTTTGTAGATTTTGAACAGATCTAGCAACTCAAAACTGGGTATCCATGAGGCGCTGTGGGCCATCAGCAACAGCAAAATTGTACTTGAACACAATCTGTAACCACGTGGCCTGGCATATACCCCACTCTACCATTGCCATTAAGCCCTGGGTCAAATGCTGATTTGATGTCAAGGCTCTTGATGTGCCCTTACCATCCTTGGCACTTCTTCCAATTGGTGTTCAACACCAGCCTACTCCTGAGAGAGATGTAGGTTGAGTGAGGAATTGGGAATTTGGTTCAGGTGGGAATTTCTGGTAAGCTTTTCTTAACTTTAAATTTAGATTAAGAGCTATGTTCTTACTTTCAAACATTGTTAGTTGAATAGCCTAGTTAAACAGGGAGCTGCTGAAGTGGCAGTTATCTGTCAATTGGCTGAAAGTGGTTGCCCTCAAAAGGTGTTAATTACTGAAACAGAAAGCTAGCAAGTGAGTCATCAGAGGCTCTATAAAAGCAGAGAGTGAGATGTAGATTGTGCGGGGAGTTGGCAGTTTGGTTCGGGGGGTGGGGGGGCGGGGGGGGGGGAAATTAAGTGCACAGGGGGAAAGATGTGCTCCTTTTTCTGCTTTTTTTTTTACAGCATCCAGTGGTTGGTGAGCTTCCTTCCTTGTCTCCAAGCAAAGTGAGTGCAACTTTCGACTACTTCATCTGATTGAGTTATTAACTAACTGACTAATTAAATAAATAAGGTCGGACAGAAATGGCAGGGCTGGTGGTGTGTCGTGACTGTAGCATGTGGGAATCTGTGGAATGCACTGCAATCCCAGACAACCATGTCCGTAGAAAGTGGCTGCAACTTTGGCAATTTTGGCTCCGAGTTGCTGAGCTGGAGTCTGAGTTGCAGATGTTGCAGGGCATCAGGGAGTGGGAGAGTGTCCTGGACACTTTGTTCCAGGAGGCAGTCACTCCCCTTAGGTTAGGCAGAACCTTAGAGTTTATCAGTGTTCAGGGATAGGGGGACGTGATTGTGATTCAGGTAGGCGAGGAGAGCCAGCATGTAGTGATGGAGGAGCTTCAGTCCCTAACTTTGTCCAACAGGTATGAATTGCTTGCTACCTGTGTGGATGAGAAAGGGGATAGGTGCTGTTCTATGCAGTTGAGAGCGTGAGTCCAGACACCTGAGTTGCCTGCCCAGTGGCCAGGTTGAGGATACCTGCTCAGGGGTGGAAAGGAACTTGCAGTGAAAGGGGAAGGATCCAGTGGTCATGGTCCATGTAGGTACCAACAACATAGGTAAAACTAGGAAAGAGGTTCTGGATAGAGAGTATGAGGAGCTAGGCACTAAATTAAAAAGCAGAACCTCAATGGTAATAATCTCTGGATTATTACCTGAGCCATGTGCAAATTGACATGGGGTACATAAAATTAAAGAGATGAATGTGTGGTTCAAAGACTGGTGTAGGAGAAGTGAGTTCTGGTTCATGGGGCACTGGCACCAGTAAAGGGGAAAGTGGGGGCTGTACCATTGGGATGGTCTACATCTGAACCATGCTGGGACCAGTGTTCTAGTGAGCTGCATATCTAGTAAAGTAGAGAGGGTTTTAACTAAATAGTGGAGGCAAGGGATAAAATTTTGGATGATGTAGTAAACCCAAGAGTAGAGACAAGGTGAGAGAGAAAGGTATTAATATGAAAAATGATAAACAGATTGTGACAGGAAGGGACAGAGTACAAATCTAAGAGTAAATCAGCAGATAAGGCTAGAGGTTACAAAAATAATAAAAGGACAAAACTAAAGGCTCTGTATCTGAACGCATGTAGCATTTAAAACAAAACAGATGAACTGATTGTACAAATAGAGATAAATAAGTACGATCTGATAGCTATTACAGAGACATGGCTGCAGGAAGGACAGGAAGCTAGGAAAAGGTGGAGTGGCGGCCTTGTTAATTAATAGAGAGGGATGACCTAATTTCAAGAAACCAGGATGTAGAAACTGTTTTGACAGAGATGAGAAATGCTAAAGGCAAGAAGCCATTTTTGGAAGTGGTGTACAGGCCCCCTAACAGTAACCACATGGTAGGATGGAGTATAAAGGAAGAAATAATGGGAGCTTGTTAGAAAGGTATGGTGATAATCATGAGGATTTTAATCTACATATAAATTGGAAAAACCAGATGGATAAAGATAACCTAGGTGAGGAATTCATAGAATGTTTTTGGGGTAGCCTCTTACAACAGCAGCATGTCCTGATGCCAACCAGAGAGCAGGCTATACTAGACCTGGTATTGTGCAATGAGATAGGATTAATTAATGACCTCATGGTGAAGGCACCCCTAGGTAGCAGCGATAATAATAAAATTGAATTTGACGTTCAGTTTGAGGACGAGGAGAGTGGGTCTAAGACTAATATTTTAAACTTAAATTAAGGGCAATTATGAGGGCATGAAAGAAGAGCTAGTTAAAGTGAACTGGCAAATTAGGTTAAGGGGTAGGTCAATAGCGATGTAGTGGCAAAATAGATACATTCCAACGAGAAAGAAAAATTCCAAGGGGAGGACCCACCATCCGTGGTTAACTAAAAAAGCTAAAGATAGTATTAAGCTTAAAGAAAAAGCGCTTAATTGCACAAAGATAGGTGGCAAGTCAGAAGATTGGACAGAATATGAAAAACAGCAAAAAATGATTAAAATATTAATAAGGAGGTAAAAATTAGGGCACAAAAGAAAGGTAGCTAGAAATATAAAAACAGGTGGTAAGAGTTTCTACAGATATTTAAAAAAAGAAACAAGTTAACAAAATGAGTGCTGTTCCTATAGAAAGTGAGTCTGGGAATTAATGATGGAAAATAAGGAGAAAGCAGATGAATTGAACAGGTATGTTGCTTCAGTCTTCACTCTAAAGGATACAAGTAACATTCCAGAAATAGCTGTAAATCAGGAAATGGAGGGAGGGAGGAACTCGGGAAAATTACAATCACTGGGGAAGTGGTGCTGAGCAAATTGTTGGAGCTGTGGGCTGACAAGTCCTTGGGTCCTGATGGACTTCACCCTGGAATATTAAAAGAAGTGGCTATAGTGAGATAGTTGATGCATTAGTTTTAATTTTACAAAATTCCCTAGATTTTGGGAAGGTCACATTAGATTGGAAAATAGCAAATGTAACTCCTTTATTCAAAAAGGGAGGAGGGGGAGACAGAAAGCAGGAACCTATAGGCCAGTTAGCTTACCATCTATCATAGGGAAATGTTAAAAGCTATTATTAAAGACCTTATAGGCAGGCACTTAGAAAAATTGAAGGCATTCAGGCAGAGTCACCATGGTTTTGTGAAAGGGAAATCATGTTTAACCAATCTATTGGAGTTCTTTGAAGAAGTAACATAGGCTGTGGATAAAGGGAAACCAGTGGATGTACTGTACTTAGATTTCCAGAAGGCATTTGACAAGGTGCCACAGGGATCAGTGCTTTTTACAATTTATATAAATGACTTGGATGAAGAGACTGAAGGTATGGTTGCTAAATTTGCTGGTGACACAAAGATAGGCAGGAAAGTAAGTAACATGAGGAGGCTGCAAAAGGTTACAGATAGGTTAAGTGAGTGGGCAAAGATCTGGCAAATGGATTATAATGTGGGAAAATTTGGAATTGTCCATTTTGGAAGGGAGAGTAAAAAAGAAGTGTATTATCTAAATGGTGAGAGATTGCAGAGGGATCTGAGTTCCCCTAGTCCATGAATCTCAAAACGTTAGTATGCAGGTACAGCAAGTAATTAGGAAAGCTAATAATGTTATCGTTTATTGTTGGGGGTGGGGGGGGTGGGGGGGAAATGAATACAAAAGTAGGGAGGTTATGAGAAAGACAGAGTTAACGTTAACTCTTTCTCTCCACAGATGCTGTTAGACCTGCTGAGTTTTTCCAGCATTTTGTTTCAGATTTCTAGCATCTGCAGTATTTTGCTTTTATCTTAGTGAGGTTATGCTTCAGTGACACAGGGCATTGGTGAGACCATGTCTAGAGTACTGTGCACAGTGTTGGTCTCCTTATTTAAGGAAGGATGTTAAATGCATTGGAAGCAGTTCAGTGAAGGTTTACCAGGCTAATACCAGGAATGGGTGGATTGTCTTATAAGGAAAGGCTGGACAGGCTAGGCTTGTATCCATTGGAATTTAGAAGAGTAAGAGGTGACTTGATTGAAACATAAAAGATATGTTATGTGTTGGCTCCCGGGGTTGCGGTGGGGCAGGGAGTGTGTCGTCTGCACCACCTCCCGTCCCATATTATTCAGCCCAGGAGGATTCTTTACTACAAGGTCATCAATATGCACATTACCAGGTCTAAATTAGCCTGTTCCACGGAAGCATTTAGGTGAGCTTCAGATAATTCATACAATTCCAGAACTTATTTGTAAAGGTGGTGCATTGGAGGGCAAAGCCAACCTAATAGCTCATCCAGCGCTATTGGAAGATCTTTCCTCTTGTGGGGGCATCTAGAACCAGAGGTCACTGTTTAAAAATAAGGGGTCACTCATTTAAGACAGAGATGAGGGGCAGAATTTTGCCCTTGATGGGCGGGCGGGCCCCACCAACTCGGCAGCGGGCGGGCAGCCGATTGCCGCCGCCAAATCGGGTCCCACCGCCATTTTGAGTGGGCAGGCCAATTAAGGCCCACCCAGCGGGCCACCCAACGGGAAGTGCTATGCACTTCCTGTGTGGGGGGGAGGGATTCCCCATCTGTCAGAGTGCGCACTTAAGCACATGTGCACATCTCCCTGAGACTAAGTGCTGTCTCAGGGACAGTGAGACAGTGTTTGACACTTTAAAAATAGAAAAATAAAAAAATTATTAACATGTCCCCCTTATGTGACAATGTCACACGAGATGGGGCATGTTAATAAATATCACATAAACTTTATTAAAGTTTTTTAAAACAGATATGAAACCTCATCCTGCCAGTGGATGAGGTTTCATGTATTATCAGAAGCCCGCTGGGGCTCCTGGCCTGCCCGCCAGCCTTAAGGTTGGACGGGCAGGGCCTTTAATTGTTTTAACTACCCTGTCAATGGCCTCAATTGGCTATTGACAGGTCGGCGGGCAGACAGCTGATTTCGCCGCCCGCCTTCCTGAATATTTAACCAGGGCGGAATGACATCGGGGGTTCTCCCCGACATCATCCCGTGTCATTTTCGCGCCAGCGAGCGGGCCCCACCCCCAAATCGCCGATGGAAACATTCTGTCCGAGGAGAATTTTTTTTTTCTCAGACAGTAGTGAGTCTTTGGAACTCTCTTCCTCAAAAGGCGGTGGAAGCAGAGTCTGAATATTTTTAAGGCCGAGGTAGATAAATTCTTGATAAGCAAGGGGGTGAAAGATTACTGGGGATAGGCGGGAATGTGGAGTTGAGGTTACAATCAGATCAGCCACGATCTTACTGAACGGCAGAGCAGGCTTGAGGGGCCGAGTGGCCTCCTCCTGCTCCTATTTTGTATGTGCGTATGGAGGCGTACTGATTTATCAGTTGATGGGAGGTAATCTTGCCCAGTTGAATTGATGTCATGAGACTTCATGGGGTCCAGAGTCAATGTTGAGGACTCCCAGGGCAACTGTCTTCTGTGTACCACTGCTACACCACCTGTAGGTCTGTCCTGCTGGTGGGAGAGGACAATATGCAGGGATGGTGATGGTGGCGACTGGGATATTGTCTGTAAGTTATGATTCCATGTATCAGGCTGTGGCTTGACTGGTCCATGGGACAGCTCTCCCAATTTTGGCACAAGCCCCCAGATATTAGTAAGGAGGAGTTTGCTGGGTTGACAGGGTTGGGTTTGGCATTGTCGTTTCTGCTGCTTAGGTCGATGCTGGGTAGTCTGTCCGATTTCATTCCTTTTAGGCTTTGTAGTGGTTTTTGTACAACCGAGTGGCTTGCTAGGCCATTTAAGAGTCAACCACTTTGCTGTTGGTCTGGGGTCACATGTACGCCAGACTAGGTAGGGGCGGCAGATTTTCTCTCGTAAAGGACATTTGTGAAACAAATAGGTTTTCATGATAATCGCTAATGGTTCCATGGTTACCATTACTGAGACCAGCATTGCAGATGGAGTAATTGAATTTAAATTTAACCAGCTGCCGTGGTGGGATTTGAACGCATTTCCCCAGAGTTTTAGCCGGGGCCTCTGGATTGCTAGCCTAGTGACATTAGCACTATGCCACTGCCTCCCAATCTTGAGGGGGTGCAAGAGCATAAATACTAGGGTGCATGCTGCAAATTTTGAAGGTAGCTGGACAAGTTGATAAAGCTGTTAAGAAAGCATCTGGGTCATTTGTCTCTGAACATAGGGTCACTGAATACAAACACTGGGAAATCACACTAAACTTTTACTGCATGTGATTCTGGGCACAACACTTCAGGAAGGATGTCAAGGCCTTGGGAAGAGTACAGAGGGGATCAAGCAGGGTGAGGGACGGGTTATGTAAAGAGGTTGCAGAGGCTGGGATTGCTATTCTTTGACCAGAGAAAGTGAAGAGGTGACCTCGAAGCTCAGAGGCATTCAAAATTCTGAGCGTTTTTTGTGGAGCACCTAGGGAGAAGCTATTTCCTCTGGCAAGTGGGTTGGTGACCGGTGACATAGATTTAAAATAATTGGCAAAAGAATAAGGCTGGGATTTTCCGGCCCTGTCGCAGGTAAGATGGCGCCCCAGCCAGAAGCCCATTGACCTGCGGCGGGACAGGAAGATCCTGGCAGCGGGTGGGTATGGAAAATCCCGGCGGCGGGCGGGTATGGAAAATCCCACTGTAGGAGTGGAAATTAGGAGCAAATTTTTCAGAGTTGTTAAGATTTGGAATGTATTACCACCTGAATGGGTGCTGGAAGCAGATTCCATAAGAGATTTCAAAAGGCGATTAGATATGTAACATGCAGAGGACTAATTTGCAGGGTTATGGGTAAAACTTGTGATGTGGGACTAAATTGGAAGATTCTTTCAAAGAGCTAACACAGGAATGAAGGGCCAAATGTTCTCTCTCTACGCTGCAGGATTCTGCAGGTCAGCCTAGGTTATGCAGTCTCTGAAGTGGGCGTTTAAAATTCATGTTATGCTACAGGACCTCCTGCCAACCTTCACCCAACCATCAGTTGCAAAATCATGAAAAATCATCACGTTGGATGAGCTATTAGGTTGGCTTTGCCCTCCGATGCACCACCTTTACAAATAAGTTCTGGAATTGTATGAATTATCTGAAGCTCACTCACAAATGGGAGTTCCGCCTGATGTCATCCCGCCTCATTTTATGTGTTGGCAAGTGGGTCCCAACCCCAGCTCGCCGACTGGGAAATCCTAGCCACTGTCTTCCACTCTGCTTTTTGAAAAAAACCGAATGAAGTTCAGGAACTGGCTGCTTTCTGAAAACAGACTTTTCTGGCTTGAAACTGGATGGCTGCTTCAAATTCACTTTTCTCAGCATAGAGCTGGTCTCAGGACAACTAACACAACTCAACTAAACTCACACAGCTAACACAACTCAACTAAACTCACACAGCTAACACAACTCAACTAAACATTCTTCCTTAAATATTCTTTTCCCCTTTGCTCTTAGACTCCGTTGTTCTAAGCACCCCTTTGAACTCAATTTTTCCAAAATATAAAATCCTTCATGTCTTCCTATCGCCTCCACTTTCGGGTAAAATAAAATTTAATAGCCTTCCCATGTTTACTTATGAAACCTTTGTAAGTTGTAAAAGTCCCTTGTCACTTCTAAACTCCCTTTGAAATTTAACAGCTGAAAAGCCATGCCCTTACCTATCAACTAATGCAAATTTTAAAACCCAACCTATTTACTTGTAATTCCAACTTCACCATAGCCTCTCATTACAAATGCATGCACCTAGCTCCTTTACCTTTCACCTCCCTACTCCCATAGACAAGCTGTCTTTACTAACCTTCCCCTAGTTTAAGCATATACACACACACACACACACACAGAGCTTCCTTTACAGAATACACCATAATCCCAAAAATATTTTAAAAATCCATCTTCACACCTCCCTCAACAGAAAAAAAATGAAATGCCAAATTTCAAAAAGATATTTTCATTTTCTCAACCCATTTCATATTACTTATACTTATCAAAATGCCCCAACATCCAAGTCCTTTTGAACTTAAGCACTTGACAGCACATCTGCAATTAAATTCTCTTGTCCAGCCACATGTATAATTTTTAAATTGAACACTTGTAATTACAAACTCCATTGGAACGTTCTGGCGTTTCTACCTCAATGTTTCCAGAAACTTCAAAGGATCGTGGTCTTTACACACAACTATCTATGAAAAATTTGTTTGCAGTATGCACTTCAAAATGCTGCAATGCTAAAACCAAACTTAAAGTCTCTTTTTCTATAGCTGAATATTTCTTCTGATGTACTTGCAATTTCCGTGAGAAATACCCCACTGGTTTCTCAAGTCCCAGTTCATCTTCCTGCAGCAACACAGCACCAACACCCACATCACTGGTGTCAATGGCCATTTTAAACTGCTTTAGTATAATCAGGTGCTGTTAGAACAGGTGTAGTGGTTACTACAGTTTCCAGCTGTAAAATGCAGTCTGACACTCCTGTGCCTATTGGAATTTCCTGTTCTTTTTCAAAATCTAGGCAGTGGAGCAACTACACTCATCCACTCATGCCAAGAAATCTTAAAAATATCCCATTTCTTTGGAGGCCTTGGAGCTCAACAATAGCTTTTATTTTCGCATCTTGTGGGGCCACTTCACCATCTCCAATAGTGTGGCTAAATATGCAACTATCGCTTTTCCAAATTCACTTTTAGTCAAATTTATCACCAGATTGGCTTCCTGTAGTCAGTCAAACAGTTCCTTTAAATGTCATAGATGTTCCACCCAAGTTTGACTGAATACCACTAAGTCATCAATATAAACAGCACAGTTGTTCAGTCCTTCAATCGCTTTGGTTGTTAGTTTCTGAAATGTTGCTGGTGCATTTTTCAGACTAAATGGCATTACTTTGCATTGATATAAGGCACCTCATGTTACAAAAAAGCTGATAACCTCTTTTGCCATGTCCGAAAAGGGTACTTGCCAGTATCCTTGCAAGTCAATTTTTGTGATAAAAGCTGACTGTCCCACTTTCTCCATACAATCCTCTACTCGTGGAATAGGATATGATTCCATCTTTGTTACTGCATTTACTTTGCAGTAATCAATATGTAGGGCAAAATTTTCCTTGCCTGCTGACGTCGGTGGTGTGAGCGGACAATATGGTGAGAAGGCCAGAAACCAATTTCACGACATCATGAAACCAGTTTGTGATCATCTGCTCAGTCCCCCGATGGCGGGGCTGCGTTTCTTGCCATCGGACATCGGGAACCGCATTGTAATACATCTGCAAATCATTTTAAGGCCAGCCCACCGGAATCGACCCCTGTGCTGGATCGTCCACGCCATGTCAGTGTGCAATCGCACCAACATGGTTCACAACAGCATATATAAGGCGTGCACTTGGCGGGCTGCACTTTGAGGGGAACTCGGAGGTGAGTGCACAGTAACGTTGCGCAGTGCTCACCCCCGGACGCCTGTTGAACTTCAAGGTTGAGGCACATTGGCGATAGCGGGGGGGTGGGGGTGGTGCAAGGGATGCCCAGCGGTTGAGATGATTTGGGGGTGGGGGCAAGGTCTGCCCTGCGATTGGAGGTAATGGGCAAGGACATGCGGGGTGGGGCGGTGGAGGGAAGCGACCACGCATTATGGAAACCTTGTATAAATTGACCGTTCCTCTGCAGCAGAGACAGTTCAGACGCAGCCATATTGGCATGTGTGGATTTGGGCCTCTAGATTATCTGCCCACTCAAGCAACACAGAGGCATGAATGTGCCACAAAATGTTCCAGAGCTTTTCACCCCTCGGGCACAGACTGTAAACCAATGAGCGTTTTAGTAGGCTGCAGAACAGTTGGGTGACTGGGCACATTGTGCAATCTCCTTGCTAAAACTGGCCATGGAGCAGTCACTGCTGGAGGTGCTGACAGCCCCTTGCAATGTCATCATCCCTGTTTAGATCAGCCTCCCCCAAGCTAACAGTGCAACCTTGCAGTGCGTGTTAGGAGAATGCCTGTGCCTGAGCTGAGAGCACAGCATGCAGTCCAATGGGCAAAGCTGCCGCCAATCGGACAGGTGGAGTGGGGCGGGGGTGTTTGGGGTTTCAGGAGGCCATGCAGCGCAGTAAACTCTGGTCAGCCAAGTGGTGGCCAGCACTCTCCAGGATGCGTTAAGGGGCCTTCAGACTTAACCAAGACAGGTTCTTAGTACACCCATGCTAACCACATGTCTCTCTCTCTTTCATCCTGCAGGAGGAGTACATCAGGAACATGGAGCCTGGTGAACTAGCTGTATGTCTTGTGGCATACAGAGAGTGGAAACGACGGAGGAGAGAGCGACTGAGGCGCCTGGCTGCACAGAGGGAGGAGCAGCACCCTCAAGGAGAATGGGCGGCTGGGGCTCACACACACACTGTTGAAGAGCCACAGCGAGCCACCATTCATTGGTGCCTAGCTAGGCCCAAGGTCTAAAGACGCCGCCTTTCATTCCTGCAGATGACCGAGAACCAGTGCCTCTAAAGACTGCGCATGTCTAGGGAACTGGTTGGTCACATTTACCAACTACTGCAGGATTTGGCACCACAGGGACATGGAGGGCATCCACGGCCAGTGGCTGTAAAACTGACCGCAGCGCTCAGTTTCTACGCCGGTGGCTCCTTTCAGGGTCCCAGAGGTGACCTTTGTGGGATATCATAATCGTCCATCCACAAATGCATCCATGAGGTCACAGACACCATCATTGTGAGGGCACACCTCCTCGCATTTGTGCATTTCACCCGGGACCAAGAGAGCCAGGATACAAGAGCGATTGGATTTGCCCAGATTTCGAGTTTTCCACAGTTGCAGGGTGCGATCGACTGCACTCACGTGACGCTCAGATCTCCATCGCAGCAAGAGGTCAACTATGTCAACCGCAAGGGCTTCCATTCACTGAATGTGCAGCTGGTGTGGGACAACCACAAACTCATCCTGCAGGTCTGCGCATGGTTTCCAGTGAGTGTCCATGTCTCATTCAGTCACAGATCCCTGACATCTTCCAGGGTCCACAGAAGCTGCAGGGATGGATCCTCGGGGACAAGGGCTACCTGGAGAGGACGTGGCTGATGACACCCATGCAGCAGCCTCAGACTGCAGCAGAGCGATGCTATAATGAGGCTCATGCTGCAACTCGCACCTTGGTGGAGCAGATCATCGGGATGCTGAAAATGAGGTTCCAGTGCCTGTACCGATCTGGTGGAGCCCTGCAATATAGTCCACAGAGGGTGTCATGCCTGCTGTGCCCTTTACAACCTGGTGCTGCAGCGGGGAGAGGGGCTGGCTGAGGAGGCGAGGGAGGAGCTGGAGGTCTCCTCCGATGAGGAAGATGTTGAGGGTGATGAGGGTGAGGAGGTCTTCGAAGGTGACAATGATGACGATGTGACCCTTGCACTAGCCAGATGAGGCAGGCATGCTTGGGAGGCCCTCATAGCTGCTAGATTTGTGGAGGATGATGACGTGTAGTGAGGAGACACCATGGATCCTCACATTGCATCTATGAATGTTTGACTCCAGTCTGGCTTAAGGTAGCACACATACCCTCTATGATAATGCTCCTGTCATGGAGACACTGTGGAGGCCCTAATAGTCACTCAGTTGCAAAAGAATGATGACAACATTGGACAACGGTGGTGAGGACAGTCCATAGATCTTCACATAGCCTCTGCGAATGTCTGATTCCTGTCTGGCTGAGGGTAGCTCACTTGCATTCTGTGATCAGGATCATATCATAGAGACTCAGCCATGAAACTTTAAAAGCACCTGATCCTTTGTCTGCCCTCAACACCTGGGCCCCTCAGGTGCACAGCATCACTGGTCACAGATGCTGAAGAGATGAGGGCCAGCCCCATCTTAAAGGTGCTGAGAGCACACAGAGAATGAGAGAACTCTGTGGTGCCTGCCCATGACATTCTGGCAGCAATGACCAGCACTGCCGAGATGCAGGGGTTAGTAATGTGTCCAGGGAGTGTGAGGCTGGACCATCACTTTGGTCTGAAGGCTGCACAGAGCACAGGGAAGAGACCCCAGGCTGAGACACCTGCCTTTATCTTGTGCAGAAAGGTTTCGCGAATGAGTGACATGGACACAGCTCATCAGAACAAGGAGCCATAGGCAGGGAGACGTTCTTGGGAGTTTATTGACAATAGTGAACAGTATGTACAAGTGATTAACATCCATGCCCAGGTTGTGCAACTACATCCTAACCCTGCCATCACATCTTGGTGCTTCCCGGACATCCACAGTGGAGGTGGAGTCAGCCAGCTGACTGCTACTGTCTGTGATGACCTTGGCGGGCTTGCTCTGGAGGGCTGAGACTTGGAGGACCCTGTTCTGCTTTTGGGGTCCTGCTGTACGGCAGTGATACCCTCCTTGGCCTGTGAAGCTGGAGATGCCAAGGTCACAGGAAGAGGGGATTTGGGTGAGCTGGAGCCTCCTGAAGTCACCTGGATGGCTGGCCCCTGGGGGTACACCTGCAGATCCTGCTCCCTATGGGTGCCCAAGGGCCCCTGGCTGACTCTAATTTCTTTCCGCACTTGAGCCAATTTTACTGGATTTAATCTATATGGGTGTTGCCTTATTGAAACCAAATTGCCCACATCATCATGCAAAGCCAAATTAGTTTTCCCTGGTCTATTTCCACAAATTGCTATTTGTGACTACAGCAGCTCTTGTACATCATTTTGACAATTTTCTGGAAGGTAACTTAATATTACATTTTGATTTTTAAGTACTTCCTCCGTGTCCAATTTAATCAGAGGAAGGTCAATTTCAGAATCTTTAATTTCTGTTTCCCCCTCCTTACCTACCATTACCAGTATCTCTTTCTGTTTATCCTCTCTGTCAAAGCCTTTTTAGCATGTTTACAAGGCACACTGGCTGACTCTTTCTTCTATTTTAGGTATTCATGACATCATTTACCTCACTCAATCTCTTTTCAATCTGGTAAGGTCCACTAAGCCTTGCCTTTAATGGTTCACCTAACACTGGCAACAATACTAACGCTTTTTCCCCAACCACAAAACTATGACCCTTTGCCCTTTTATCTGCATTTGCCTCCATCACTTGCTGTGATATCTCTAAATGTTTCCTAGGTAGCTCACATGCTCTACTCAATCTTTCTATGAATTTCCTCACATAATCCAGGAGAGTAGTTTCAGAACTTTGACTCACTAATTGCTCTTGAATCAGTTTCAGCGGTCCCCTTACTTCATGTCAAATTTATCACTTCATGATAAATTAACTAGAAAGGACTGAAACCTGTTGACTCACTAGGGGTGTCCCTAATAACAAATAACAAGAATGGAATCCCTTGAGCCCAATCAAGTGGGTAGTCTTGACTATATGCTCCAATCATAGTCTATAAAGTTTGATGCCACCTTTCTAAGGTGCCTTATGATTCAGGATGATAGGCTGATGACCTAAATTGCTTTATTCCTAGATTGTTCGTTACTTCGTTAAACAGCTGTGACATGAAATTTGAACCCTGATCCGACAGTATTTCTTTTGGTAATCCATATCTTGTAAAGAGTTTGGTCAACTCTTCTACAATCACTTTTGCTGTGATTTTCCTTAAATGTATGGCTTCTGGAAATATCATGAACAGACCCATGGTTTCCATTTTTAGTCTTAGGGAGGGGTCCTACAGAATCAGTCAGGACCCTGTTAAAAGGTTCCTCAAATGTTGGAATTGGAATTAAAGATGCAGATTTAATTACTGCTTGAGGTTTTCCTATCACTTGACATGTGTGGTATGTTTGACAGAATTTAACTACATATTTACGTAGTCCAGGCCAATAGAAATGTTTTTGTATCTTAGCTTGAGCTTTCTTAATTCCCAAATGTCCAGTCATTGGAATTCCATGAGCCACTCTCAAAATTTAATTCCGATACCCAGATGGCATCACTACTTAGTGCACTATCAACCATGTTTCATCTGCTGGGACATGAGGTGGTCTCCATTTCCTCATTAACACATTGTCTTTAAGGTAATAACACTCTGGAATGTATTCTTCTTCTGTTTCAGAATAAGCTGTCTGGTATAACTGCTTTAAGTCTGGATCCTGCTGCTGCAATTCCACTAACTTCAATGAACTAAACATCTCAGCCTCATCCTCTCCAACCTGCTCTTCATGAGTAATCTTTTCAAGGATTTATCCAGCCAACTGAGGTTCACTATCATCCCCCCGTCTTTTAGTCTCTTCTTGTTTAAGTTTGTGTGTCCGTGGCTTTGTCACCACACAATCTGGAAACAATCCAGGATACTCCTTCTGTAAAACCTCTGTTGATTGCATCTCAACAGGTTCTTCTTCTAGAGTAGGCATAGTCAATATTTGCAATCTAGCTCTACCATTTCCTAGAATAAATTCAATCCCTGCAATAGGCAATTTCTCCACCATTCCAACAATCACCTCCGGTTTTCAAATCACTTTCAAAATTTAGCTCATATACCGAAATAGGCTTCAAACCCTTCCCCATGAATGTCACTCACTAACACTTTCTCCTGCAATAATGTTTCTGGACAGCTGATGGCACTATCCCATAACAATGACTGGCTAGCAGCTGTATCACTTAAGATCCTAACAGTTTTTCCTGCTGTTCCTGGAACACATGGATATACTTTCCCTTTGCATATAAAATCTTTAAACATCTCTGTAACTTGACCTCCAAAACTTCCTTGGGTAGCTTGCAAACACATTCTCACCATCTGGCTAATACTGACTCTTCCTTTTACACCTGTGTAAAGGCTACTGGTCTGTCTTGCACTTGGGTCTCAGAGCCCACAGCACTTTTACTTACAGAACTCTTCTGAGTTTCTCTAACTGTAATTGGTTTCCCATTTAACCTCCAACAATTTGATTTTGTATGTCCAGCCTTGTTACAATGGTAACATACTACTTTTCTTCCTTCTCCTTTGCCTTCTACCTTTCAATCTTAAATAGACTGGTGTTCTTCAACTGGCTCCTTGTTACCAACACTTTTACCATCACTAGGTTTTCTATACCTCCAATTTCCTTGCTGAGCCCCATGTGATCCTTTTTCTACACACAACTGTGTGAAATATCATAAGTATCGGCTAAAACAACAGCTTCCCTGATCTTTTTTACTTTGTCTTTCATCTAATATATCTTAATAGTTACTGGAATACTATTCATAAATTCTTCTATAATCATAATCTCTCCAACATTTCAAAAAGTCTTGTCTAACTTTAATGCCCTAAACCATCGATTCCACAGAGTTTCCTTTTCTCTTGCAAACTCTACAAACGTTTGATTATGTCTCTTTCTTACAGTCCTAAACTTCAACTGATAAGCTTCAGGGAACAGCTCTTATGTATTTGGTATTGCCCTTTTAACTATCTCGTTGTCTCCAGACTGTTCCTCTGATAAGCCAGCATACACATTCACTGCTGTACCTGACAAAACTCTGTAACATTATAGTCGAAGAATTATCTTGGCCAATTCAATTTCATAGCTATCTTTTCAAATGAGGTGAAATATCTTTCAACCCCGTCCTCCATAAATTTAGGCACTAACCGAAGATTTTTAGTTATATCAAATTTCTCAAAGGAATCAAAATCACCACCTGAATCACTGTCTCTCCTTTCATCCTTTATTCTAAGTTTTTCCATAGCCAAGGTATGCTGTCTGTGCTCCTTTTCTCTCTGATACTCAAGCTCAAGCGTTCGCATTTCCATTTCTTTCACTCTATTTATTTTTCTCGATCCCGTTTTCCCATTGAAGCCTTTTCACTTCTATTTATTTCAATCTATCCATTATTTTCTTTCTCTTTTCTTTCTAACTCGAGTTTTCTTCATTTCTCTTTTTCTTTTTCTTTCTATTCAATTCTTTTCATCCTTCTTTCTTTCTCTCTTTCCTCCAGTTCACGTTTTTGCCTTCCCCTATCTCTTTCTATATCAAGCTGCTTCATTTGCAACTGAAGTCTGTCTACCACTGAACATCAAGCCATTGTTTCCAGGACTGTCACTGACCTCATCTCCTCTGGAGATCTTCCTCCCACAGCTTCCAACTTGATAGTTGCCCAACCTCGGACCGCCCGCTTCTACCTCCTACCCAAAATCCACAAACAGGACTGTCCCGGCAGACCAATCGTGTCAGCCTGTTCCTGCCCCACGGAACTCATTTCTCGTTATCTTGACTCCCTTCTCTCTCCCCTTGTCCAGTCCCTAAACACCTACATCCGTGATTCCTCTGACACCTTACGTCACATCAACAATTTCCAGTTCCCTGGCCCCAACCGCTTCCTCTTCATCATGGACGTCCAATCCCTCTACACCTCCATCCCCCACCAGAATGGTCTGAGGGCTCTCAGCTTCTTCCTCGAACAGAGGCCCGAACAATCCCCATCCACCACTACTCTCCTCCGTCTGGCTGAACTTGTTCTCACATTGAACAATTTCTCCTTTAACTCCTCTCACTTCCTCCAAATAAAAGGTGTGGCTATGGGTACCCGCATGGGCCCCAGCTATGCCTGTCTCTTTATGGGGTATGTGGAACATTCCTTGTTCCAGTCCTACTCCGGCCCCCTCCCAAAACTCTTTCTCCGGTACATCGATGATTACTTCAGTGCTGCTTCATGCTCTCGTCGGGACCTGGAAATATTTATTAATTTTGCTTCCAAACTCCAGCCCTCCATCATTTTCACATGGTCCATCTCTGACACTTCCCTTCCCTTCCTTGACCTCTCTGTCTCAATTTCTGATGATAGACTATCCACCAATATCCATTACAAGCCTACCGACTCCCACAGCTACCTCAACTACAGCTCCTCACACCCCGCTTCCTGTAAGGACTCCATCCCATTCTCTCAGTTCCTTCGCCTCCGTCGCATCTATTCTGATGATGCTACCTTCAAAAACATTTCCTCTGACATGTCCTCCTTCTTCCTTAACCGAGGTTTTCCACCCACGGTCGTTGACAGGGCCCTCAACCGTGTCCGGCCCATCTCCCGCGCATCCGCCCTCACGCCTTCTCCTCCCTCCCAGAAACATGATAGGGTCCCCCTTGTCCTCACTTATCACCCCACCAGCCTCCGCATTCAAAGGATCATCCTCCGCCATTTCCGCCAACTCCAGCATGATGCCACCACCAAACACATCTCCCCTTCACCCCTCCTGGCGGCATTCCGTAGGGATCGTTCCCTCCGGGACACCCTGGTCCACTCCTCCATCACCCCCTACTCCTCAACCTCCACCTATGGCACCTCCCCATGCCCATGCAGAAGATGCAACACCTGCCCCTTCACTTCCTCTCTCCTCACCGTCCAAGGGCCCAAACACTCCTTTCAAGTGAAGCAGCATTTCACTTGCATTTCCCCTAACTTAGTCTACTGCATTCGTTGCTCCCAATGCGGTCTCCTCTACATTGGAGAGACCAAACGCAAGCTGGGCGACTGCTTTGCAGAACACCTGCGGTCTGTCCGCAAGAAAGACCCAAACCTCCCTGTCGCTTGCCATTTTAACACTCCACCCTGCTCTCTTGCTCACATGTCTGTCCTTGACTTGCTGCATTGTTCCAGTGAAGCCCAACGCAAACTGGAGGAACAGCACCTCATCTTCTGACTAGGCACTTTACAGCCTTCCGGGCTGAATATTGAATTCAACAACTTTAGATCTTAAACTCCCTCCCCCCATCCCCACCCCGTTTCTTCCCCCTCCCTTTTGTTTTTTTCAATAATTTATATAGATTTTTCTTTTCCCACCTATTTCCATTATTTTAAAATCTACAACTAATACCTTGTCAGTCTTTCCACCCCACCCCCATTAGAGCTGTACCTTGAGTGTCCTGCCATCCATTCTTAATTAGCACATTTTCTTAGATAATATCACCACCTTCAACACCTCTTTGATCCTTTTGTCTGTGACATCTTTTGATTATCTGCTCCTATCACTGCTTGCTTGTCCCTACAACCACCCCCCCCACCTCAACTTCTCTCTCCCCCCCCCCACCTTAAACCAGCTTATATTTCACCCCTCTCCTAACTATACTCAGTTCTGTTGAAGGGTCGTGAGGACTCGAAACGTCGACTCTTTTCTTCTCCACCGATGCTGCCAGACCTGCTGAGTTTTTCCAGGTAATTCTGTTTTTGTTCTGTCTACCTCCAGCTGTGACACAGTAGTTTCACTATGTCTTCTAACTTTAAATGCTGGGCAAGTACTTTCACCATACCAGCCTTATGGAATTCTGCTATTATTTCCACCTGCAATTTATCTTTATCTGCTGACTCTCTCAACTGAGTTTTAGTCAGTGATTTAAAATATTCCACAGTCACATCTTCCACTCCCAGAAAAGTCTTAGCAACTGCCAAAGCCATTTTACAGTCCAGCCACTTTAAAATCACTCAACACAACTCCTGATTTCAGTACTCCCCTCGTACTTGTATCCTTTCAATTCGCAAACTCCAAACCAATCAAGGAATTTTAAATCCCACAAAGAGCCCCCAAATTTGTTACGACCACGGCCAATGTTATTTGCTGAACAAGCCAAATCCCAGAGGGAAACTGAAGATAAAAGCAAAATACTGCAGATGCTGGAAATCTGAAATAAAAACAGAAAGTGCTGGAACAACTCAGCGGGTCTGACAGCATCTGTGGAGAGAGAAACAGAGTTAATGTTTTGAGTCCGTATGACTCTTCTTCAGAGCAGTTCAGGGAAGGTTCACTAGGCTGATTCCTGGGATGTAGGGGTTGCCACATGAGGAAAGGTTGAGCAGGTTGGGCCTGTACTCATTGGTGTTTAGAAGAATGAGAGGAGATCTTATTGAAACAAAAAATATTCTGATGGGGCCTAATGGGTTAGACTCATAGACTGATACACGTCTACAGTGCAGAAGGAGGCCATTCGGCCCATTGTGTCCGCGCCTTCAACAAAGATCTGACTGCACTAATGCCATTTTCCGGCGCTTGGCCCACAGCCCTGGAGGCTATGGCAACGTAACTGAATATCTAAATACTTCTTAAATGTTATGAGAGTTTCTGACTCAACCACCCTTTCAGGCAGTGAGTTCCAGACTCCCACTGCCCTCTGGGTGAAAAAATGTCTCCTCAACTCCCCTCTTCTACCTCTTATCTTAAATCTATGCCCCCTGGATATTTACCCCTCTACTAATGGAAAAGGTGCCTTCCTTTCCACCCTATCTATACCCTGCATAATCTTATACACCTCTATCAGGTCCCCTCTCAATCTTTGCTGCACCAAGGAAAATAACCCCAGCCTATCCAATCTTTCCTCATAGCTCAGACCCTCCAGCCCAGGCAGCATCCTGGTAAATCTCCTCTGCACCTTCTCCAGTGCAATCACATCCTTCCTATAATGTGGTGACCAGAACTGCACACAGTACTCCAGTTGTGGCCTAACAAGAGTTTAATACAGTTCCAGCACAACCTCCCTGCTCTTGTATTCCATGCCTCGCCCAATAAAGGTAAGGGTTATATGCTGAGAGGATGTTTCCCTTTGTGGGGGAACCTAGGAGTAGGGGGCACAGTTTAAAAATAAGGGGTGTCTCGTTTAAGACAGAGGTGAGGAGTAATTTCTTCCATCAGAGCATTGTTAGTCTTTGAAATTCTCTTTCACATAGAACAGTGGAATCTGGGTCGTTGAATATATTCAAGGCTGAGTTAGATGGATTTCTGATTGACAAGGGAGTCAAGGGTCATGGGGGGAGCAGGCAGGAAAGTGAAGTTAAGGCCACAAATGGATCATCCATGATCCTTGATGGACCAAATGGCCTACTCCTGCTCCTATTTCTTATGTTCTTATTCAAAAAATAGTTAAAACAAGTTGCCACATTTACCTTGAGCCACTGTGTGAAAAGCAATGCCAATTAATTTGCAATGGATTCTGATAAATTAAGTACCTTAATACAGGCAAATTTGGGACAATAGTCAGACAGAAAAGTAGTTTCAGTTGTGATATTATTACGGATTTGAAAGCGTAGCATCTTCTTCACAAACATAATTTGTCTTGTTAAATAATGTATTTTAATAAAATTGCCTTTATCAGTATATTTGTGTTATGTTCTATATGTCTTTACACTACCTTGGACTACTAACTTTGAGACTGTCTCCATGGTTTTGTATTAGTTTAGAGTAGTGATTGAATATGGCCATTAGTTTATCTGCATCAAAATCTCATCTTCAAGTTTATGTGTAATCTGTCTGGAAATGCACTAAACACTGCAATCGCTAATTAATTTCATATTGGTTTATGATCATGCAGAGCAAGATTGTTGATATGCTGTCAATCTTTTAAAACATAGAAAATAATCATCCAACAAAACCACAGGATTTTTCTGCAATACTTTGCCACCCAACCAAAATTTCAGCAAGTGGCTACAAGAAAGCGCTCCGAGATCTCCAATCAGCAGATTTTGAATATCGAAGGTGGTTAAGTGGTTCTGATATTTAAATGACCCTGGTAAAGCTATTTAAAGTTGTATGTTCAAAAATATTTTTTGAAATGACCTTCGTTTTCTGGGTAATGGTAATGTAAGGTATATCATGTAAATGTTCATGTCAGGGTGTATACATGAGTCATGGGAGTATCACTTGAGTCATAGCCTGGAAGTGTACAGGACCCTCTACAGCTTGAGACTTGTGAGCAGTTCATTGAAATTTGACTATCAATGCACATTCTGCAATTACCATTTTGAAATGTTTTCTAATGTTGATTTAGACATTTTATGAAGAAAATATATTTTTGCAAAAGAGAAATTAGCACAGGGATTCACCCGAGTTCTCCTGGTACTGATGACTGTAATATCACCACTTATGTGGGTGAGGGAGGTTATGTGGAAAGACCACCAGTGCCCAATTTTCACCTATTTGGATTTAGCATCCATCCAAAGCCAAAGGAGCCTTTCATTTTTTTCCTGTGTTGCTGATTTGTATTTTTGGAGCACCCTTTTCTTGAACACAGAGATAAAATTGTATTCCTAGCAAGGTGGGCTTCAGTCCCAACAATACATTTTACATGGCATTCAAAGGAAGCCAGTTAGACAATTGTTAAAAGAGGTTTTTGTTTTGCATCTAACTTCACTGTTGCACCAAATGTTGCTGCCTCCCTACGCTGAGAGTGATATTCTTTATTTGAAATATAGAAAAGGATAATTTCTTCAATTGAAGATCATACAGAGATCAATAGAATAAACCTCAGCAGACAATGTTTTCTACCAGCAGTCAGCTCTCACTCATGACAAAATCCAGTTCTCAGTTTAAACAAAAGTCTTCCACTTATATTGTGCCTTTCATAACCTCAGGATTCCCCAAAGCGCTTTACATCCAATGGAAAGCCTTTGAAAGGTAGTTACTGTTGGAATAGTTATTGGTTAAGCGATAAATATTTGACTAGGACACCAGGAGAACAACCCTGTTCTTGGTTAAGTACTGCCATGAGATCTTTTATGTCCACCTGAGAGAGCAGGTTTGACAGCTCATTTGAAAGACAACACCTCTGACTGTGCTGCACATTCCCAGTACACTATCAGCTATTATTCAGTTGGACATTCTCTTGCTCGAGTCAGAATGCCCTGTGTTCAAGTCCCACACCAGGACTTGAGCTTAATAATCAAGATTGACACTCCAGTGCAGTACTGAGGGAGTGCTGCACTCTCGGAGGTGCTGTCTTTTGGGTGCAGCATTAAACCGAGACCAGCTCAGGTGGATGTAAAAGATCCCATGGCGAAGAAGAGCAGTGGAGTTATTCCTGGTGTCCTGGTCAATGTATATCCCTCGATCAACATCACAAAAACAGATTATCTGGTCATTATTACATTGCTGTTTGTGGGAGCTTGCTGTGTATAAATTGGCTGCTGTGTTTCCTATATTAGAGCAATGACTGTGCTTCAAAAGTACATCGTCCTTGGCTGTAAAGTACTTTGAGACATCCAGTGGTCATGAAAGGTACTATATAAATGCAAGTCTCTTTTTCCCGCATTGGAGTGTTAGCCTAGATTTTTTTTGTTGTGGTCCTTGGGGTGGGACTATGAACCCACAGCCCCCTGACTTACGATGAGAGTGCTTATCCATGGAGCCACAGCTGACCGACTGCTCTGATGATATAAAAAGAATCAAACAGACTTATCATCAGTACTTCTCTGTCCTTAGAATGACAGGTTTTGAGGAGAATTTGGGGCATACCTTATAATTTCTAAAAATTGTGCCCTCGTGCCATTTAAACATAATTAAACTGCCAGTTTTCTATTTACCATCATCTTCAATAATGACAGGTACTGTCCACAAAATTCAGTACTACCTTTCTTCTATCTTAAAGCAGATCAAACATGTTGCATAATTGTGATAAAAGTAAGATTCCTGAAGCATGATAGCCATTGAAAATCACCCTTTGCTACACGATCATTGTAGCGCAGCCCATGCATGAATGTTCACTCAATGAAGTAGACTGTTTCACCCTGTTTCGTACTCCTGGAACTTTTAAGTTTATCACTGAAATATACAAATAAAGGGGCAGGCTGGACCTATTTTCAGAAGGGAATTAGACAAATACTTGAAAAGGAAAATGTTGGCATGTCCATGGGGAAAGGGAAGGCAAGTGGCACTGCTTGGATAACTCTTTCAAAGGACTGACACAAGCACAGATAGGCCAAATGACCTCCCTCTGTGCTGTATAATTCTATGATTCTACATGGGGAATTGGGAGGTTTCTGGAGAGAACCCATCAATGGTTCCGTGGCACGGCATTATTGGGGCAACTGATAATATATATTTCAGAACAGTTGTTGGCCCTTTCTGTTTTGATCCAAGCCAATAAACGCTGATTCTGGGTCTTGAAGCTGCAGCGGATTAAAATTATGTCCTTTATTACTGGACTGAGGATTCGAATTCAGCCAAGATTCAGCTATGACAACTTCCTCACTCTGTAAATGTTTATCCTTATATAGGGAGCTTAATTAAAATGAATTAAACCTCAGCTTCAGTTAAGGTTTCACTAGATGTAAGCATAAATGAGCCAAAAAAAAGCCCCGGCCATGCATTCTCAAGTAACTGCTTGAGCTTATTCAGAGAGGCCAGAGAAATGTGTTTGTCTTTTCTCATTTGTGGTTTTATCCTTGCCTCTGCACCGGGCCATGGGGAAGGCTGATCAAATGAAAATATACTGGTGCAAGACAAGTAAGTAGCCTTCTGAGGGTGAGGTTAAGGCACCTTGTATTTAACACTTGCTCAGCCTGACCTGGGAGTGCTCAATGTCAACGCCGAGTGCAAAAAGTGCAAAATGTTCCATTTTTCAGTGCGGGTACCGACACGTTGTTAAAGGAAGAAAATGCATTTCTCTTGCACACATCCCTCCCCTACACATGCAGGTCCCTGGATTTTGGACATATGTATTCATTTTGAAAACATCACCTGGAAATTGCACATTTCTTTCATTCGGATCAAACTTGGAGAAAACTTCACACCTAATAATAGACGTGGATCTAATCATACTTGATCTGGTTTCATTTGGACTGTGACCCAGGTAAATAGGTATTTCAGAATTAAGTCAGTAAGTAGCGTCAGAAACAACAGCAGCACAATACTGTAAAACTGCTTCCATTAAGTGAGTCACTTCGATGTCTAACACATTGGCCTGAAGGTTTCGGTCATTGGGCGATCGGTGGGCCCGGGAGCGGACGGGAAATGGGCCACCGACTGCGATCGGCCCCTGACCACGATTTCACGCTGGCTGCCTGATTAACGGCCAGCCAACGTGAAACACGTGCTGAAATGCTCAGCGCTGCCGGGGTGGGGGCGGGAAGAGGACGGGCGCCGATGTAACTGAGGGTGCAAGGGGAGCGCTCCAACAGGGCTCCCTGGGGGGCAGACAGCTGTAGACCTCCACAGGCTAAAGGACACGACAGAAATGCTGCAAGATATGCAGAACAATCAAGCACCTGAAAGCTTACCCCATAAACAACCAGTACCCAGATATCTTTTTTTATTCTATCTCCCCGCGGAGATTTCATCCCGCCCTGGATCGAGGTTAATGTGAATGCCGCCTGGGAGACTGGCCTGTCTGCCAACCGCAAATGTGACCAGGCCACGTAAAATCACTGCTGATTCCGACTGCCACATGCGCCCGCCAAGCGAAATATCACATGCGCGCTCGATGATGTCGGGGCGCTCACCTGACGTCATCCCGCGCTATTTCATGTCCGTTCAGGTCGGGCGTGTGCCCTCCCGCAGGATTAGAATTCATGAATTGATCTGAAATATGACAGCACTCTACTTGGAAACCTTTTTATCACTGATTTACAAGTGGAAGAGATAATTGGACAAATCATGATAATTTGGAGTCATCATAATCCAAATTCAGTTTGCTTTCTTCACATCAAGTAGGCTATCAGGGTTGAGTGTCGACATGAAGTTGAATTGTGATTTATTAGAAGGCCTTAAGTCATAGTTGCAGGCCATGATAGGTATAAGCATAATATTGATTATACTCAAAATTACGTCTCAAAATTGAGCCACTTAACTGCTTGCAAGTTACATTTTTGTCAAAAAGATTATCTGCTTGAATTTTTTTATTTTCTGTTAAATTTGAAGACATAATAAAACTAGGTGCATGGGCTGAATTTATCTCAGCAGAAAGGGAATTATTTGGATTTCTGTACGCTTTATGGAGGTGTGTGTTTGGCTACAAGAAGTCTATCATGTTTGTACTCTATTAGCCTCCAGACTAATGAGACATTTTCAGCTCCTTTGTACCGAGTGACAACAACCCTTGACCTGTCTTAGCCGCCATGGGAATTTCAATTCAATGTACAAGTTTGGGCATAACATGGAGAGATTTTTGTGCTCGATGTTGTTTCCCTTGAGTCTACCTAACATTTTCCTCTTTTTGTGTAGAAGTACACTTCTGTGGCAGCCCTTACTGAGCTGATGGACATAAGAGGGTTGCTCACAGTCCTTGTTAAATGGAGTTATCTCTAAGGTCTTACCACAGATATATTCCCTGCCCCCACCCCACTCCCACTTTTCAAAACAGCGCAAATAACTGTATTCAGAAAAATAATTCACTTCTATTACCAGGTCAGCTTGCTTTAAATATATGTTAAATGTGCAGCTCTTCAAAATTCTGGTACCATTTCATTTATGTTAAGAATCTGATATGATGCTGGACTTTAATTTTAATTTTTAGTACTAACTACAGATAATACCTTGTGAATTTTATGTGCAGGTCTTAAGTAAGTCATTTTATCAGAATTTCTCTATATTACATCCATTATGAACGGATACACAAAACAGACGAATTTTATTTGATACTGTGAAGAAGAGTCATACAGACTTGGAAAATAACTGTTTCTCTCTCCACAGATGCTGCCAGACCTGCTGAGTTTTTGCAACATTTCCTGTTTTTATTTCAGATTTCCAGCATCCACAGCATTTTGCTTTTATTTTATTTGCTGCTGTGCAGAGGAGTTAGTAATTAAATATATATAGTAAATAACCAACTCCTCTTCAGGTCACATGGAGTTACAGAGTACGTACAGCACCAAAACAGGCCATTCAGCCCATCTGATCCATAATAGTGTTTAGAGATCTACACGAACCTCTTCCCACCCCTTTCATCTAACCCTCCATCAGCATAACCATCTATTCTTGTTCCCTCGTGTTTATCTGGTTTTCCTTTAAATGCATCTACACCATTCATCTTACCTACTCGTTGAATTTCCCCATAGAAATGTCAGTCTTGATCAACATTGCTCTCAACTGGTACTCATTTCTTCACTGGCCATTTGATTGACAGTTTTGTAAAATTTGATATCCTGTTCTTTACAAAATGATGCAAAGTTTTTGGCTATTACTTTGTAGGATCATAGAATCATACAACACAGCAGGCCATTTGGCCCACTGTATCTTCAAAAGAGCTAGTCAGTCAGTCCCACTCGGCTGGTCTTTCCTCACGACCCTGCAAATTTCTCCTTTTCAAATGTATTTTATTGAATTGTTTTCAGTTAAGTTACAGGAATAGTACCTTGCTAACATGCAATACAACTCACATGGGCTACAGTAAAAAGGCAGGGCAATGGCACTAGGTCATAATGCTCATTTGGAGAGCGCGTGCAGACCCGGTGGGCTGTTAGAATTCTGTGATTCTGTATTTTCTGTAAAACCAGGACCGCTTGTTCATCGCATGCAGTTTGAAACATGCATACTGTATTGTGTTCAGCAAAAATACACAATACACTCATCTAAATGGACAAATTAAGTGTGACATTTAGAAGCCACGTTAAAAAAACCCTTTAGTCCTAACGATAAGGCAATATGGTATTAAGTAAGATGGCATATCAGTTTCTTCTTGCATTTCATGAATAGACTATTAACACATTCTGAAGCTTTTGTTGTGTGACTATAGGCTATTACTGGATGATTAATGGGACAGACAACAGCACAAAAGGGGTACAAGGTCACCTTAAATCACTGTGGTGCACTGCAGCTGAAAAAAAACAACATATTTATAGGTGAAACAGAAGTGTTGTTATTTAAAATTTAGTGCCTTAGAAATAAAATAGGGCAAAAATCCATACATGGTTGAAATTTACTCCCGAGCAGAACCTTTCAGGCAACCTCTTCACTGCAGCAAGAGAGACAAAAAAAAGTTGCTTTCAAGGTTAGCTTTGGCCTCATATTAGGAGGTCTTTGAGTTTAGTATTAAGGAAGCCAATCACACTGAGTAGTGAGAAAGTCTATTGAAACCATCAGGATCCTACTACAGGTTCCTACACTCCAGTTAGGCAGTAGTTGCACGGAACCTTTACATGCAGCTTTCAAAGACTGAGCAGCCCATCCACAAATGCCAGGCAAAGCTGGCAATAGAAAGACCATATTGAAATACTGCTGGACCTCCGGGGAAATTGAATGTCTCTGCATCTCTGGGTTGGCAGAGGTGGGATACACTCCCATGTGTAGGCTCATACATGCATTGATGAAATTAGATTGGGAAAATCCTCCAAAATGTGCTGGTTTGTATCCAGGCTCATTGGTGCTGCTTGAGTACCATATTGGTGTGAGATTAACAGCAGAGCAAACTTTCAGTGATGGATAGCAAAGCCCCTCTGTACAAGCAGACCACCATTTTAAAGTCAGGTATGATCCCACATTAGCTGAATTTTGCACATGGTAGAAATTCATTAACTAATCCAAAATGGCCCAGTTTTAGTCACTTGAATTCTGAATTTAGCTGAAATTTCATACTTATAAATTAACTTAACTCCAACTTTTTTTTTTAGTATTTTGTTTCTGCAGTACAGATTGTTAGCTCACTAATAACAAGCTGCCTATAGCATTTTAATTCCATATATCTGAGAACAAAGTAGAGCATTTGTGACAAAAGCAGAGATATCATTGCGTGTGAAGTGAGATGAGATGATTCTTTGGAATGACCAAAGTTAAGATGAAAGTTGCATATTAAACTATAGGGTGGAGACTGGAGACCAGGTGGCTGCAAGGATGTAACTAGCTTCTGTGACATGTAGAGCACCCTGGACCTGGATCGTTTGGCTCAATTATATTATACTTAGTCAAAGCATTAGTAAATATGTGAACCTGATAGTCTCTGGGTTGGTAGGATCTTTAGTGGAAGGCATGGAAATGAAATAGTTTTGTGGTCTCCCATTCCTGCCTTCATTTTCACAAGGCAGGCAAGGGAGTGAGGGCTGATGATCTTTCTAGGTGGGGTTGAGTGAGGAAATAGAGGTTGGGGCAAGAATACAAAAGTAGGTCTTGATTTTCGCACATTATTAATTGCTGCCTAGTATAGAGTTGGTTAATAGAGAAAAATATAGCCTTATAATCCTTGGGAACTTCCTACACCAATCATTTGAACACTGCGCCACAAATCCTCTGAAAGACTGTTTCCTCCAAAGACCTTGAGTATTATCGGGTTGCACAAGAAATATATTCTGAAGTTGATATTTTTAACCCTTATGAACTAATTCTCTGGGCAGAATTTTACGGCAGCGGGATTTTACGTTCTCGCTGAAGTCAATGGGATTTATAATGGCTCGCCGCATTTTACGGCCCCGTCCCCGCCAAAATGGGGCCATAAAATTCTGCCCTATCTTTCTGTTGGCTAAGTATTTGTAGCACCAGTATCCCACTGGTCTTCTGTCTCTGTGTAATTATTGTGCTTGTAAATAAACCTGACAATTATTTTTAGCCCCCGTGAAATACTTTGACAGGTTGGTATTTACTTCATTTCACAATAGAAGAGAGTGGTGGTCATCCCACATGATCTCCAGTGCACAATGACTTGGCTGCTAATGGAAATAGATCTTTCACCAGAAAGTAAAAGCATTAGGAGAAATCCTGAATTATAACAATCTGAAACTTCACTTGGATTTGTACATTATTTTAATCTGAACTTTAGTCAACTTTCAGAAATATACATAGAAAAAACGGGATTTGTTGGACATGTCCCCTTTTTCTGCTCATTTACTGAGTGTTAATAAACACAAGGCCTGTAAATTTCTACTTGTGTTGTTGACATTATTGTCTTGGCAACACTCTCATAAAGCACCAGGTCTCTGCTTCCCAAACATGGCTCCAGAAATAATCAATAAAACATATTGATGGTCATATCCTTTGAAAAAAAAACCATGAAAGAAAAGACAAGAGTCACTGTCACTTTTTAACTTTATTGAGCTTGGTGCCAGAGAAAAATGAAGCACCAGTAATTTTTGACATAGTTATAAACAGCATCTTCCTCGTGCAGCAATACTTTCCAGCCATTGTCCTTTGAACTCATTTACTTGGCATTAACTTTAAAAATACACATTACAATGTGTCACATGCAGCCACAAACCTATGCACATATTAAAATTATTTATGTTTGCCACTTTGACATACCATTGAGGAGCATATAACTAAACTGTTGAATTTGTTGTAATTGGAACAATTGGCTGGTTAAAGTTGGCCAGTTGTAACCCATCTGTATTGCAGGCTAAACAGTTGATAGTTTAAATAAATAAAAAGGACTGAACATTAAGAGTGTGGAAGATGAGAATATTTTGCTCTGTGGACATAGGAATAAGGTCACCTCCTTAGTAAAAGAGGCACAGGATTGCAGAATGGGAGCATAAATTGAATGCACTGTGCACCAATGCCTGACAGAATATTTGCATGAAAACCATCAGACCTGTATTTAAAAAGTGTGCCTGTTGAGCATGGATTGCTATAGACCCTGTTAAATGATTCTTAGTGCATTAAAAGCTTGAATAAAAAGGATGGAAGCTCGTCCCCAAGGAATTTATTCCCCATGTTTTCTTAGAAAGGCTGCTCACTTGCTCACAAACAGCTTTTCCAAATCGCAAGAAAAAAATCCACTTTTACTTTTGCCAATGCCAGTAATATCAGATTTAACAGTCTTGTCTGATGATAGTAAAAACTCATTTAATTAACCCTCTTGGTGCAGCATCATGTGACTAAATATGGCTGAGATGCTCCTTTGGGTTTTGACTACTACAAATGCTCACAATAATCATTTGTTTTGCTTTTATATTTAAACCCATTATTGCATAGCTTGGTGCACATATAATTACAGAGCGCATCTCACGTGTTTTTTTTTTCAATGTTCATTAATAACAATAAAAGGTTGTAGGTTAAAAACTCATTTAATTGCCTTTATGTTAATGACATTATGAATAGCCTTAGCTACATGATTCTAATTCTGTCCAGTATTCTGTTTCCCAGTAAATCCCCAGGTGAGCTGCTCATTTTATCAGCATTACTAATTCAGAGATATTTTCCTTGCAGGTGGGTTTTGTACATAATCAGAATTAATGCGCAACACATTTTGCGAAGAACAGAGTTGATACACACTCTGCATTAGTAATTAAAGGAAGTGCTATGGGCTTGCTTGTGGAATTTGAAATGAGATTTTATACATTTAAAATAAAGCAGAAACAATGATTTTTAAAAATAAAAATAACCCTTGATCTGAATTTTGGCGTCTTTATTGCATTCATTTTAATTATACATTACACTTAACAAAATTATCTTTTCTTTTAAACCAGAAATACTCAGTAATGTGTTAACACCAAAGATAAAAGAGTATACTTAAGTCTTAAAAATGTTCCCAGTCAGTGCAACCTATGCAATCATAGTTTTGTATAGAATAAACCTCTTTCCCACTACAGCATCTGTACTGCATATCATGCTTTTTGTGCTTATTAATTATTTTATTTTGCAGCCAGTTGCATGTTTTTGTGTTCGGGTGACCAGCTTCACTATTTAAAGCCAGCATGATATTAAAATGAAGGAAATTACAACTTGTTGTCACAGTCTGCTGTTCCCCAAAACATCCTCATTTAAAATTTTGAAATTAATTGGATTACTGTATACGTTGAGGATGTAATCACCGTTGTAGTCAGACAGGGTTGATCTTTTTAGATTGAAAGCTAAAAATACTATTATGCGTTTAGCTTTTGCTTCTGCATTGTATCACTTTCTGGGAGATTCAGTTTTTACCTGCCATGGCTTAACTACACCAGTACTCATGATCAGTGAAGATGGTATAGGTAAGCTTATGCATGTAATGAAAAGATAAAAAAATGAATACGCCAAAGGGTCTGTTTCTGGTGAGACAGGTCTATTGACACATTAATTTTTGTCTTGGTGTACCACAGGAATGAGGGATAATGAAGAAAGCCATAAAACATGAGATGTTGTTGGTGAACAGGCATTGCTAAGGTAGAAACGAGGCCAGGGGATGATGAATGTGCACATCTTCCCTCAGCTGAAGAATGACCTGGATACACTTTACATCTGAGCACCGAGTGTGCCAACATTTTTCACGGCTGCACTTAACAGTGGATATTATCGTGGCCCCTTCAAAAGGGCTGACCCAAAGTCTTCCCTCTGTGGTTCTCCAAAGTGTAATCACCTGCTCAGCCTGTAATTATATCAAATAGCATGCACTTTTTCCTGCCACTTATTGACCAATTAAGTCAAGTTCTCACGGAGGGGGTTCAGCTGGCTCCAAGTCATCCTGGATGAATTGATTGAAACCATTCTGCAATCTATGAGCCTGGTTTAATGATCTAGGTGATAATACTTGTAATTCTTCTCAGTCAGGGGAATTCTCAGCAGCTGTTGTCTGAAATCCATGTTCTGATACACTAAAGTACGAGCAATGCATTAATCCACCTACAGTTTTCATAACTGTGACTGCATTATGAATTGTGACATTTACAAATCACAATAAAATGCTTCCAGGCACATTTTAGATTAATTTCTTTTCTTTAAAAAAAACTACATTTCGATGTCCAGTATACTTCTGAATTCTATAGGTTTGTAAGGAATGTAGCCATTTTATTGCCTGTTAGGTTGGTATAACTCTACTTTAGAATGATACATATCTTCTGGCATCATTCGGTGACTATTGAATTTATGACCATTATGTTCACAATGTGAATCTTTTCCGTCATAAAGTTCCGTATTTAATTTTCAGACTTTTTTTTACTCATTGTTCTTTCTCTTCCACTGTTACTCAATTCAGTACCAAGGTGGGCCAATCTGGCTAAATGGAGATGAAGCACTCTGAGACAGCTCAAGCCCTTATTCTCAATCATGTTGACTGCACTGACCCAAAAAATATTCCAAAAATGGGAATAAAAATCACAACCTTTATATAAACAGCAGATTGCAGTAAATTGCTCATTGGAAAATATCTTCCCATCATTCATGAAAGCTAACGACCACATTGTAATATTACTTCTTAATAAAATCGCACCTAGGTTGAACTGAAGTGATCGAATTGCCCAGCCCCACTATTCCTCCTTGTGGTTTACAACACGTTTGAACCATTTACCACTCCTCAGCTCAGCTCTTAGGCTGAGCAAATCTCAACATTTCTAACAGAAGAATGTACTCAAACCTTAAAACCCACTAGCTTAAGAGTGCCACCTTCCTCCCCTTAGAGATGTTGACAGTCGCTGTCAGTTCTCAGGCAAGCAGTCAATATATAGTTGAGCTTCATTTTATATACAGGTACATTAGACACACAGTAATACTGTGAACCATGACAGGTTGAGCCAAGACTGGGGAAGTGTCCTTAGAGATTTTAATGTTTGAGGGTTAGAGGTTACTAAAGCCAGGTGGAATTTAGGACATATTTACCAAGGGAATGAAATCAAACAGAGTTTTATGTGTTGTCAGATACAATAAAAAAGCAATAGCAGCTGGTGCATGTAATATGACATAAATTTTACTGTAATGGTGTAGTTTCCAGTGATTAAAACATGAACATGTAAATAAAAAAGCTACCATGGGTTCGTATTTCATGACCTACCCACACCAGTTTTCAGAATTTATCTGTTTTAGTGAAGAATAAAGCACTGAGGCAACAAACAAATTACCAGGCCTGTAAGTAGCAGCACTTGCAAACGTCTGTTAGTTTCTCTTCTTATTATTTTTGGCAGTATTGCATATGTTCTCTGTGCTCATTCCAGCTGATTATTATTCCAATCACCAGAGGAAGAGAGAGTCACATTAATTTGTAGTAATTAATAGCACTGATGCATCTGACAGTGCATGTTAACAAGCCTCTTTGATTGTTTGGATCTCTAACTGCGGCTCTTCTTGTTTGCATCACCTCCAAGGAATTCATAATATCAAAGCTTAACGGTATCTGATACTTGTCAAAATGCAATTTATAAAAGTTTAATTCTTTTATTGATTTAGTTTGGTTTTGATGCCTGCAGAGTCAGCTCCCTTGACAGAACTTAGCGGATTCAAATGCTTGTCACCAGCTCGGCCTCCTTTTTTGCAGGGAACAATTGCCATAGGCCAAGCCAACAGGCATGGTTTAATTGCCATTAATTAAAAGCATAAATCTCTTTTTTCTTCAGTTGCTCTGCTCTTAAAGGGAGCGATGCATCTCTCCATTTTTCCTGTATTTGTCAGAACACCTTCTGGCAAAAAGGATTTAACCCGTTCTGTACTTCCAGCACATTCTAGAAATATCTTTGAAGCACGACTTTGTGTGATCTAATATGAAATGCATGCAGGTTGGTGATATTTAACAAACTGGATATCTTCTTTATTGCTGTATAATGAGGTCAAATGAATCCCTCCATGGGTTGTATACATGCTTAAATGCCTTCTGCGTCAAATGTTTTCTGACAGCAAATAAAACAGCAGGCAAACAGAAAGCTGGCTCCCAGAGAATGCATCAGGCAGTCTGCACTGGCCATAATTTTACATTGTGACAAAAATAAACGTTTGAATTAATTTTTCTTTAAACCTTTTAGTATGGAGAGAGTGCTGAAACCAGCAAACAGGCATATGTTCCTCTACATAATAGGTTTAGTAAATAGGCTGGGTTGGATTTGTGTCATGTATAATGAGACTACTCAAGTGCCAAAAGGATAGACACTGAATATTGTCCCTAAACATTGTCCATAAGATGCACTCTTTAAGCATTCTCATTGACGGCAGTTTGAAATATACATAGCATGTGAAGGGTTAATTATTAAAATCAACCAGAATTCAGAGTTTTGGGTGGGGATAGATAAAGGCTTTTTTAAAAAAACTGCATAACATACCGTGCGCAATTAGCCTATGAAATGATTATCAACCATGATTTGTTATTCAATGACAGTGTCAAAACAATTCTGTTTCTCTTTGCTGCCAAGCGTCATCTCCTTCCCCTCAGCTCTGCTGCTGTTAGGGGAAGTGTCGCTGTAAGCAGATTATTGCTTTAAAGCATTTACACATATTAGTTTTGCTGCATCTGCCAGTGTTAGCAGGATTGCAAAACCACTGAAGTTCCACACGCTTTATTTAAAAAAAAGTTCTGCTCAGGGTCATTTTAAGTGCATAATGCATACATTTCTTGTATATTTACTTTCAGCAGGTCTCTACTCTCAACATGATTGATTTTAGCCCTACTGTGCTTTCCACAAACATCTTAAGTGGGCGCAATTTTGTTTAATTGGAAGCCTTACAGCAAGAGCACTGCCTAACTTGATGCAAATGATTGCATCTATGGAAATTTTATTTTAAAAAAAATCCTTAAAATCAATGCACATCTCTGCTCTCTTTAGTGCTTCAGATTAAGACCAGAGTCCACACCTGCTGACTGACAAAAACAAATGCCTTTATACATGAATGCCAATTTCCTCCCCACCCATGCTATTTTTTGGTCAAAGTTGAGGGGAGGAAGGCCCAATTAAAACAAAAATAAGCTGTTTTAATGGTCTTTTAAATTGACAAGTGAACAATGATTTTAGTATTGGTATCTGTCAAAGGTCCTTGAAAATCCTCACTTGATAAGGCCCAATGCTTCCAATTAGGAACAGTGCAGGTCTGCAACCAATAATGATTTCTGGGTCCCCACAGAAATGTTGCCGACACTTATTGCAAATTACTGACAAAAAGCCTGCTGTATTGATGAGAGGAAGTACAGGAGTTTTTCTGTGTCGCCATCAGATATAGCTAATAATGAGAGAGCTTGAAGTTTTGACTTTGTCTTTCTTTTCTTCACCTTTTTAAGAGTGCTTCATTGATGAGGATTTTTTTTTTTTACCTCCCACCAGCTCTTCCCGTGTAAGACATCTTTTTCAGATTTTTACATGAAGGTCGCTAATTTGATGTCAGACTCAACCATGGCTCTCATCAATAATTTCTGCAACCACTGTGTAATTTAAACAGTCTTTCTAATGCAGGCGAGGACACAATGCCAACCTTCGAAGGCAAGAGCAACAGAAAGATGGAGAGTTTGCTAAATTTATATCGGTACATGATTAAGATAAAGCAACTAAAAGCTGTTAAAATTGTTCCCAGCTTGTAATGCCCCATTTACCCTTTATCATTCTCTTCTGGGCTAAAAGAAGCTCCTGTCCAAATATAGTGTAGAGGAGAACATGTCTTTGCTAGAATAGGGAAATATACTTTAAATTAAAGTCTTTTTTTATAAAGGTACTCTCTTATAAGCATTTTAAAAAACTTACTTGCTTAAATATGTTACTTTTTCTTCTATCAGGCAGGAGTTTTATTGTTGACTCTGAAATCACAGAAGCTGGTATAAGGATATTCCATTTGTGTATGTGAATTCCATCAGTAAAGTGTTATAAATTTCATTGTCATAGCAAATATTACTGGTTACATATAGTTGTACGTGAATATTTTAAAATATTAAAATGTGAATATTATACCTCTCTATGATCTTGCTTTTAGCTTTTTCAACATTCATCAACAGCTTTATTCCTTTATAGTGTCATTATATTTTTTTTTTACCTCAGACTTTCTTGTTCATCGATGCTTCCATCTGACCCTTAGCTGTGCGTCAGTTCTTGTACAGCCCTTCTTTCTATTTCATTTCAAAAGGGCAGAAGTCTTCGTAGTGAGCATTTTGCCCCGCAGTGCATGCCATGGGCAATTCTTGCCTCAGCTGCTCCATCAGTAGTGACTGTACTAACGGATCCTGACTGCACTTAGCTTTGTTTCCCTGATATGGTCATATCACATCAACTAGGGCACATGTGACATTACATCCATAACTTTAAGCATTTTGTTGCTATCTTCAGTTTGAGGAATGTTGTGATTTCTGACTATATTTTTTGGCAGTCCAGAACACATTTATGTCAGATAATGGCCTATTACAGTTCTCTGATATGGCCACTTTTATAAGAAAAGAATGAGGCCTTTTCTCCCATTTGAATTTCCAGATAATAGGCTTTGACTTCTGGCTGCACGTTTATGGGTCTTTTCATGTTATCAACTTAGCTCATAGCGTGGAACTGAAGAACACAGACTCCAAGTGACAGGCCAGCCAGTCAGCAAGGCAGGCCTGTCAGTATCTCTCATCCACTAATGATTTCCCTTTAGTCTATTTTCTGTCTCATTGGCTGTTTCCTTCAAAAACAAAATTGCTCATTTAAATTCTCATGCCCGGGGCATTTTGGTCTTCAAATATTGTTGGAAAGTGAAAGGATTAGGCAAAATATGCTTTTTTAAAATGTTAATATATTTTCTGGTTCACTTTCTCCTCTGAGGCCAATTAGGAAATTTCTGCTGGCTGCATTAATGTCAAACTGACAACCCCCGCTATAATTACACTGTGCTTGAAACCTAACTTTCACTTGTGGGTAGATGACTGCGCCTGGCAGTGACATTCAATTCGCTCTGCCAGCTTTTTGATCATTTAATCATTGCTTGCTTTCTTTTCCTCTTTGCTCACTTTTACTCTCTCTTTTTTTAATATATTGCAAAATGCAGTGTTGTGTTTCATTATTCACAGTCACATTTTTTTTTTTGCAAGCCTCATTAGCTATTGTTTCCTGTTTTTTTTTCCCAGACACGAAAATGGAAAAGTCATTCCAGGAGCAGCTATTCCTATTTATGATCCGTACATGTCTGTTTCTGCACATATTGATTGCAATATTGGACGCTTTAGACAGCTGAGTTCCTCAGTTCAGACACTAAAAACCAGGCTGGTATTTCCTTGATACATTTTCTTCTGGACTTGAATCCTCAATACCTGTTTCTAGCTCTCAGCCCTTTTCCCAAACACCAGCCACAATCCCAAACTGTCATATCAAAAGCACCACGATTATACAAGCAAAACTTGAAATTGCCAAATTTGGCAATGGTTGTCCATAATCTCAAAGTCTATCAAAACTCTGGACACAGCTCCAAGCAACTCTATGCCCAGGGTCCTGCAAGCGGGGATTTGGCGGTGAAAGGATTAGCAATCTTTAAGCCTAACAAAGCATCACCGGGTATGCAGCAACACTGAATTACTGTACAACCCAGTTTATGGAGACAGAGAGAGAAAAAAATCTGACAGTGGGAACAATATGTTCTGTTTCCTCTTTTTCACAGCAACAGCAATTTCCTTAGGATTTGAATTGTGCAACATCTTGCATATTTGCCTCGGCTCCGGCGCCTCTCCAGGTTTGTAGCCCATTTAAGCAGTCAGTACCTTCCTTACCCCACAACTGCCTGTCAGCATCAGAGCCAATTGCAATAATAACCTTTGGATCATTTTAAATGTGTCTAAACCTGCGTTAGACAAAATCAATCTGCCATTTGTTGGCTCAAAAGGAAATCACTTGCACAGTTTGACGAACTGCCTGCATTCCCCTTTAGCAATCCTTAAGTTATTTCTCTATCTGTCAGCATCTTCCTCACAGCCTCTTGTATATTTTACCCTTTGCTTAGACTTCAGGTAATAAGAAACGGCACTGACCCTTCTCATCCTTCCGATTACCTTTCTGAGGCATGAACTTGGTATAAAATCACACATCAGAAAATTCACTGTAATTATTTTGCAACGCTATCAGCACAGATCAATCAAGAGGAAAGCCCAGTAGTGGAATGTTCCTTGCAGCCATAAATGCGGCCAGTAGCGTCCGCCCTGACTGACAGGTCTGGTAATTAAGTGATTGTATAGACCTCTCCAACTGTTATAACAACCTTATCAGGGCCTGTCTGTGGACAGAACAAGCTGAAATCAATGTGCTTTCTGCTCTTTGAGCATTTCCGATCATGTACTCGGACCGAATCTTAAAGATTTGACAAAAGAAAAATAGAATCGCTAATCGCTGGAATTACATTTTACATACTTGGTTTTAAAAAAAAAATGAATGTGTTTCAATACAGCTGCGATTTCTCCTCCACCGCCCTCCTTTATTGCCGTGTGATAAAATTCCATTTGGTACTCCACGAGAATAAAATTAAATAAAGAATGCATTTCCTAATAAATAATAACAATAACTAAATTCCATTTAGTACTTCACGGGAATAATTTGCCCTGAATTGAATTAATGGCGACTGCCGCGTTTTTAAAAACAACAAAAAAAAGAAAATCATTTGGTCAATGAAATCTGTGATGTTTTAAAGGTAACACTACAAATAATGGGCCGCGTACGTTGGAATGAATACGGGCCAGTATCAATTAGCGCGTATTTGGTCTAGAATTGCGTCTGGCCCACATTTCAGCTCCATGGTCGACTTGATGCGTGGCACCTTGCTCTCTTGGTCATGTTTACTCATTATCTTCTCTCTGTCACTCTTGGTGCCAGATCAGTTTTACTTTTATAAAAATAGCAACGCGTACATACACACACATAAAAAAAAAGACGCGTGCCTGGTGTTTGACATTAGGTTAGGCGATATTAACAAGTAATAATAGTTGATTGTGGTTGCGTTAGGGAAGGGGCTTGTCTTGCCCTGTGAATAACACAGGAGTGACAGGCTCCGAACAAACGCAGGAAAGAATCAATATGTTGCAAACCTCTAATTTACTAACACTTCATCGACCATTGGCCTGGGCTAATAACATGATACCTTAAACTGGTAGCATTCAATTTGTCCCAGCAACTATACTAAACCTAAGAAAGCGATCGATTGAAGCTCAAAGAGCCGATTCCATTAAATGAATGTTAATTAACATGTTAAATTAGTTTCCCAGGCTTGACTGACACGTTCTGTGATTTATTTGATTTTTCAGCAAGCTGTTGGACAAAGCAGGGAAATAAGTTTAATAGAAAATAAATTGGGTATAGATTACTGCCATTGATTGGCTTGCTGTAGTATACAGGGTAGAAAATTGCAAATTTATTTCACAAAGTGGACTTGACATTGCGTTAACTGGCGCCTCATTACCTGTCTTGTTCGGCATGTGGGGTCATATTTAGCTTTTTTAAAAAAAAATAAAAATTACTGGGGAAGTAAGGAGTTGGGTGAAAGGACACGCCTTTGATCGACTGTTCTGTCGATCATTGAATGGGCTTTATTCTACTTCAAAGTTTTCAGGTAGTTTGCCAGTATTGGTTGTCGGTGGTTGCCAGGGTCTGCCGGTACTCTACACGGTTAGGATATTTCAACAGCCGAATAAGTCAATTCAGAGCAAGACATGAAGAGGCAACTCAACCAGCCGGGAGAGTTTTTTTTTCAAATTCATTATCGGGTTTAGCAACATTTAGCTTTGAAAAATGTAATATCCCCAAAGCATACAATTAATAATAATTAGATTATTAGCGCTTAGCAAATTTAACACAAATATATTCCTGCCCGTTCCTTTTTTCTGTACATGATTAAACTGAATTAGACTGTAGCTCCCTCATTGTGTATTGTCTCCACGGATTTTGGCTGTTTACCGAATTAGCTATTTAAAATGAACTGTATATATATATAAAATACATATATATATAAAAGCGTGATTTTCAAAATTGACAATGAAATTGAGATTTTTAAAACACTTTCAGAAGGCTGTTTGTGCAATGATGAATAATCAGAGATTATTAACCTGACGTTAATAATTTTGGCGAAAGACTCAAGTTTAACACTTGAAGTTTAAATTGTGTTTTCCTCTAAACCGAGGTGACATCTATTGCAAACTTTTAGCATAGAAATCCACGAAGCTATTAGGTGCTGCAAATTTATCACATCGCTTATTGTCTAGTTATTCTAGTTTTCCCGCCAGAGCCCTTTACAATCTTTATTTTAGGAACTGATTATCGTATAGAAGAAACGGGCAATCGGTTTGGATCCGGTCGTTTACCCACAACCTTCTACGAGCAGACAGCATCAGTTAGCGCCATCCAGCAGTCACTGCAGAAATCGCATCCTCATCACTTCGGGGCATCTTTTGGGATGAATAAGGGAGGGAGGGCTTCATCCTTCTAAAAGGCACATGGCACCCATCAACTTCAGACACGAGCAGCTTAAAAAAAAAACACGTTTACCTTCAGGAAGTGTCCGTGCGGGATACAATTGCCTTCCGCAGGATGTTAACACGGGGTAAAAGTTGTGCGGGGAATGCAGGCGCGTTGTACGCCAAGAAGCAAGGAACCCTGGTGCTGTGTTAGGCGTACAGAGGCAATGCTGGGTGCTGTTCTCTCTTAAATACTGAAGATAGGGATTACATGTCCAGTGTATGCCATGAACCAATGTCTGCATTAAAGTGCGATACGTGCACTAAAAGTCAAATCATATTATGTCAAATTCACCCATATGAAATCAATTAAGAGCAATTGTTTTGAATAAACTGCAAATGAATATTTTTTACCGTCTTAAAAACCGAGCAATCGCCATTATGTACGGATAATAACATCGGCGAAGTAATGCTCGGCACAAATCTTTGCAAGAATTCAAAGTGTCAGAGTCAAACGTACTTCTCTGTGAATATCAGAGTCGGACTGGCCTCACCTACCAAAACCATAATATTTGCAGCATTGGACCGTGTTACACTAGTAAATAAGCTGAATCGAACTTTTAAAAGGGCTTCGCACAGCTTCCAGTGTTACACGATGCACAACAGGTGGGGTGTACATGCTCCATCCGTACGGCATTTGAATGCTGTTATGATCTGTGGTGAGTTAGATGTTTTAAGTTTTTTTTTAAAATATAGCAGAACAACAGAGAAACCATCAGCCACAAGAATTCAAGTAGAGCTCCATTGGAGCTTAGACCCTTTCAATGTTGTTGTTTTATTTGTGGGTTCTACTTAAAATACTTTAGAACAAGCTTTACAATAAAACAGCAAACTTCTTTTTTTTAATTTCTGTGATATTGATTCTTATCTCCTTGTCTCCGTGAAGATTCCCAGTGAAAGGAAACGCATATGTCAATTTCAAGTGTTAATTTCCGCAGAGAGCTGGAAGGGAGCAGCATTTCTGAGACAGGAATATGTTTAACGCTTGTATATTTACCTCTTTAGAGTCTACAGCGTGCTCAAGTGCCCAATCGAAAACCCAACTTTAAGGAAATGTTGTTTTGGTAAGTCCAGTGCTTAATCACAGTTCCACATTTTTTGTCGTCCAAGGTAAAGCGGCTATCTGTTTCATACAAGGGTTATCCATTTACACAGATGTATAAGATGTATAAGTGCACAGGTATACAATTTATTTCACCTCCAACAACATGTACAGTGTTTGAATCGAAAGTTGGTACAGGCTTTGTGTTTAGCGACTTCTAATGCAAGTTTCGAGTTCTTCAACCGCTCAACTAACTGAAGTTTGCAAATCTTCTACTTCGGGCATGTCCTGTCAGCCTCCTTATTAGTTTGACATTTTCTTCCGGCGCTTGATCCAAAATATCTATCTCCAATTGTTAATTTGAGTATCACTCGGTTCAAACCGCAGGAAATGGCAGTGCATGTAAAACGTATGGCTCTAAATACACGGTAAATTGATTATGGAGAGGCGGTTGTGAAGTTTACATCCCCACATTCACTCGGCGAGTTTCGCCAAGGCGGCTGAATTGGGAGGGGGGGGGGGGTCTTGTGAAGGTCCAACAAGCAGCAAAATCAGTCCCCTGGGCGCTCTGCAGGTCCCCCAGCCCTCAGATGCAAAATTACAAACACTTCTATTAATTATTTATGCGTACATTTTAAACATTGATTCCCACACCCTTCGTGTCTTTGAATCGCGGTGGTGTAAAACTCTTCGATTTATTTGCATCCGCCTACGGTTTGCTATTTGTTCATATCAGAAATACAGCGGTTGAAGGGAAACATAAAACCGTCAGACATGGTTTGATGTTCCCTTCTGAAACTGGTGCATTTGTGTCCAAGACTGCATAGGTGTCGCACAGACCGGTTGTCTTCGTCATATTAAACATTTGCACATTATATTAGGATCAGGTTTGAAAGAGGAAAGGTGCAGACCTCTACAGGTATGTGTTACATCACTACAATAATACAGAAAGCTGTCATCAACTTGACCTGGGAGTCGGCCTGGGCCGGGCTTTTTAAAAAGGGGGTTGGTGTGGTGGATGTCCAGAACAAGGAGCACGGGCAGTTAAAAGGCACATCAGGGAAGCAAGTAGTGTTGGATAAGATCCCTTTCATGATGCAACTGTCCAGAGAAGGGAGGCATGGAAAACTGACTGAGGTACGCTTCTCATCCCATTTAAAAATTGTAGAACAATGTGTGCATTTCATCTTTGTTTGTGATTTGACTTATATATTTGCAAGTCCTGCGTTTAAATATTTTCTACACGCCATAATGCTATTGAATTTCTACTAGATCGTAGCTGAAGTCACACACACAAACACACAGATAGTTATACACCTGCAACAAGCATAAATGTTTAGTATTACATGCATGGTATTTTCTTTCTAAGAGCTGCTAAACGTAATCAATATATATCTTGCGAAATATATTAAGAGTGCGGTGAGCTTTATTGTCAATGAATTATAGGAGTATGTTTTTTTGTGAGATTTTTAAATGACCAAGTGTTAAAACTGGAGAGAGAGAGAAAATGTCGATGAGAACAATAAAAATGTCTGTTACTTTGGTCGAAAAAGTGCTCAACACGGAGAGCTGGAGTAAGATGCAAGTTCTGAAAGTTTGAATCATTCATTAGCACCTTATAATTACCCTGCTAATTAGGCTGACACAATACTTAATCACGAGTAATACGCCATCATGTCACTGGCACTTCCCATTATTCTGACATTCAACAAGAGTCAGGTTTCAGGCCGTAGTGAAATTAACACAAGTTGATACTCGGAAACACTAGTGGAGTAACTTCAGGCTCCCCACCTCCCCCCCCATCCAGCAAATCGGCAAATATATACATTTATACATGATATATATTTTGCACAAACAGTACCAGAAGTCGCTTTGGCGGAATAGCGCTATAGTGCTTCAAAAACAAGTAACTTCATCAAAGAATAGTACAGACAATACTGGATGAAACACCGCAATAAAAGGGGATCCATTCAAGAGAGGCGCACAGATCGAGAGCAGGACTGACTTGGCAGAGAGGGTTCAGAACAACACACATAAAATGAAGGCAATACTGTAGAACAAGTGCACCAAGTGGTATAATTATTTATTGTGTATACGTTCCAAGACTTGGGTATTATATTTCACGTATGACCTTAACATTTGTCTGAGTAACAGAATCAGAGCTCAGAGGATGATATCGGATGTTCCAGGATTTCAAGTTGAAGGATGACTGAGAGAGCCGCTTGTTTCGATTGCTGCTATGTAAAGCAGAATGTGCCCAAGAATGCAACATTCTCCCCTGATCGACCAATCCATACTTGAGTCAGGGCTACTGCAAAAATAAAACACCCCCTCCCCGAAAAAAACATTTTTTTTTTGGAAACAATTTCCCAGTCAAGCCATTCTGCAAACAACATTGGCCTTAAACTGGTTTAATTGACTCTGATGCGGGTAAATAAACAACGATTAAAGAGCTCAATCGGGGGGGTGGGGTGGAGAGAAGATGATGGAAATTGATCTATTTTATGGTGCAGGATGTTGCATATCCAATAGGAATTTGTGGAAGATATAGCCCTTTCCCAGTTACTGCCCCGTGTTTGAAACGGGGGAACGATTTAAACTGGATATTGGTAACAAGGCGGAGAGTGAGAAGAGTTTCAATTGTGGAAAATGAATCTATTGTTCGTGTGAATTTTCACCCCTCCTGGCCTGCCATTCATTTTTTTTTTAGGAATATTCCAGACCGTGGCAACAGATACATAAACGGTGCAAATCACAGTCTTTTGAATGTACCGTCTCGCCGTTGTAAATGAAAGTTAGATGTTGGGGTGTGTGTTGTAGCTTTACAATGCTGGTAAGGCGCTGGAGGTAAAGGAGAGTCTCAGGCTCGATCGCCCGGTTCTGAATTGACAAGATAAAATGCGGCCTGTCTGATTGGCTTGCTGCTTGAAACGTCAGCCTGTTAGGCCTTGGCAGACCAATGGGCGGAAAGAGTAATAAAATATGCGCTGGATTATAATAAAGAAAAAAAAATATGACACTCTGCAATGGCAGTGACGTCAGGTTAGGAAGTAATTGTCGCCCAGTGCAAGCGAATAGTAGCAAAAGAGCGTGGTGTCTGGGAGTTACCCCCCATTGCATCTCCCCTCATCTCAACTTTCAACAAAGTTGACTAACTAGAGCCCGCACCGTGGAATATCCCAGTTTTTTTTTAAATTCCTAATGCATTAATTTTAAAAGTTTGTTTTCTTTATTTTTTTTAAAAAAATCAATGCAACAGTAGCTTTGTGTAGCAAAGTTTGTAGCACGTGTTAGATTGTATTTTCATTTTAAAAAAAAAATTCTCTGATGCTTCAGAAGACAGCAAAAAAGAAACAGTTAGTGTGCACACACACACACACACACACGCACTGATTACAACGCTTCTGATTTTGAACAGCCTAATCGTAAACTCAATTAAAGTCCTGGCTGGGATGAAGACTCTCTCTTAGAATTGTAGCCCACCGCGATGGAAGGATCCAGCGGGTCTAGCTTTGGAATAGACACTATTTTGTCTAACAGTTCCAGCAGCCCGGTTCTGGGGAACGGTGATTTTCGGCACGGTGACAGCAGGACTTCAGATTTCAGAAACCAGGCCACCCCTTCCCCGAGCTCGGAGATAGACACGGTGGGGACCGCTCCCCCCCTATCGCCGATCTCCATGGAGCACCAGGAGCGGCATCTCGCTGCGGACAACCTTCATCAACATCAGCAGCAAAGTTTGCAGCAGCCCCAACAGCAGCAGCAGCAGCAACTGGCAGCCGGCAGCTCTGGCCCCAGGACTTCCACCTCCTCTTTTTTAATCAAAGACATTTTGGGCGATAGCAAACCGCTAGCAGCCTGCGCCCCTTACAGCACCAGCGTCTCTTCACCCCACACCCCCAAACCAGAGGCTGAACCCTTCAGGCAAAAGACGGAACCCGAAGAGATTAAAAACCGGGACAAGCTCGACAAACGAGATGACTCTCAGAGCGACAACATCAAGTGTAACGGTGAGTGTGCCCCGTCTCTTGTTCTGCCCCATCTTCCCTTCTGTGTCAGGCAGACGCGGTGTTGCTCGCTTTTTTGGTAACTCACAGTTTGGTGGTATATGCTGCAGACGGACTCACTCTGCACACTGGCAGCTTTAGGTGGCATGGCTGGCTGGGTGGGTGGGTAGGTGGGTAGGTGGAGAGGGGGGGAAATTGTCGGGGACAGTTCACGGCACATCGTGAGCAAAATCTGAGACCTTCGTTCGAATAACACTGGGGAGCTTCAGAGGGTACCTTGGTGGCTAATGATGCTTATTTGTTTCGTTCTGGGGTTTTTTAAACATTTGGTAGAGCGTCTCTGTCACCATTGTTTATCCCTGTTTCTGCCGAGAAACTGATAGGAGTAAATAGACAGCAGCGTGTGTGTGTGTGTATATATCTAGATGTATATATGCATCTATATATATATATATATATCCCAAGCCTTTGCAAAACTATTGACACCGGGCAGTAATTGCGAGCCCACAGAATCCGGGAAGTATTAAATTCGGTGCTCATATCCAGGGAAATACCAACGTGTGTTTGCAAAGACAGATCAGGCCTACCTACCTCTTATTCGCTAAACGTTTTGTGATCGTATCCTTTCGCTTTTATCCGTTGTAATTATGATATGGGAAGTAGAGAAATGCACCCGCGGTCACTCACCCAACATGGGGATTATTTAATGCAGAGAATTACACGGAATTATCAGCGGTTTATCAATTTTAGGGCTGCAGGTTTTGCTGATTTTTTTTTTCGGAGAGGGGGGAGTGTACGGAAATTGATATAATTGGCCCTTTCTCCACGAGATTTAATCTGCTAATAGTTTAGAATGGCTGCTGTAACGAGTACACAACCCAGGAAAACGTGCGATTAAGAGAATGATCTTTTTTTATTAAATTAAATACTTAATCTGCTTTACTAGAAGATGATCACTTGCCAAACACTCCTAATGATACTTTATCGCCATCAAACATCTTAGCCCTGTTGTAAATTGTGTGTAAATAAAGAAAACTGGTCTTTTTTTCTTATAATTCATTCAGTGATTACTATTAGCATAATAGAGGGAGAGAGAGAAAAAACAGAAGCAGAGTCTGGTCTGGCGATTTTTCTACCCGAACCTCCCCAGTGGGTCAATTAGAGAGATTATTGTTCTTCCTGCAGGGGAGATCATTGAGCACCACGAAAACTGGTACAAATAGAGATGGATTGACATATCGATTTCTCAGCATTTCAGTAAAAACTCAAAGTTGACAAATAGTATCCGGAAATCTTTAACGCTGTCACCAGCAAAGCGCGTAAGATTCTAGAGACATCAAATCAGTTACAAGTCCAGCTCTTATCATATGAAGGCCGTTGGTTTAGAGTATAATTACATATATATATGTATATATATATATACTGCATTTTAAATACACAGGCATTTTGAATAATTAATAGATATGAAATCAGTATCAAATGTTGCTTTACAAATGCTATTAATTGAAACGGTATTAAAGGCACACAAATGGCTGTTTTGCACATGCAAATGATATGCAAAAATTGTGCAGGGAAATGGAACTTGTTCTCAATCAGGGTTGCACAGGATGCTCCCCCAAAGTAACATTTGTGTCCTGCTACCGGGCATGTGGGATTCACGCGCTGCGGTTCTGTCTCGTGCTAGGGACAAAAGAGGAAGGCGACCGCGAAATAACAAGTAGCCGGGAAAGCCCGCCCGTCCGGGCGAAGAAGCCTCGGAAGGCGAGGACGGCCTTCTCCGACCATCAGCTCAACCAGCTGGAGCGCAGCTTCGAGCGTCAGAAGTACCTGAGTGTCCAAGACCGCATGGACTTGGCTGCGGCTCTCAACCTGACAGACACCCAGGTCAAAACCTGGTATCAGAACAGGAGGTACGTGAGGCGCCCTGATCCCAGTCACTCTCTCAGCAACCCCCCCGGCAAATCTGTGCACGGCAGCAGCGATGCCCTGGGTGCAATCGGCGAACGCCCGCGCCGTCCGTGTATTTCTATAAACTTGTTACATACAGATGGCACACACTCTGCCAAAGGATTTCTTTCACCCTCAACCTGAATAGTGTGCACTGTCACAGCAATGTTCACTATTGACAACTGGAGAGTTGCACGGGCACTGGGTAGCTATTGTGCACAAAACACACTCACACACACAAAAACTGAGGAGGATTTCTTTTTGCAAAGGGAATGGGGGTTGTAATGGTCACCTATAACTGAAGGAGACCATGAACAGTTCCAAGATTTTTCCATTCAGTTCCCGTCCGCTTCAAACTTTTCAGAATCTCCATTAAACGCAGCCGCCGATAAAGTCCAATTCTCCTGCTTTAAAATTGATCGTTGGTTTTTAATTTTGAAATGATCTTATTGGATGCATTTTATATATTTTTTACAGAGCAGTGGGAGACAGTTTCGACTGGGGTTTACCACCGCAGTTTTTTTTTGTGTGTGTGCGGTCTGATTTGTGTTCTAGACGCTGTTGGCTTTTTTAAAAAAAATAGTTTAATTTTGAAATGTTCTCAAATTGAACTTCAAATGCCTAATATTTCCGGCTACCGCAGAGAAACAAAAGGCGGGTGGGGGGTGGGGGGGGAGGTTTTTTTTGACCGAAGGCAGTGAAGCTTCAGTTAAAAGACAACCGCAAACTCCAAAGATCTTTATCCACCTTTGCCCACGGAAAACGGATGCGAAATTTTTGCATTCAGCAGCGTTGAAGGTAACTGGAGTTGCAAATGGGCGTCCAGTTGCCATCGATGCCACAGTTTTTCTGTCTCATTACATACAGTTCCCAACCATGCTAAATCTGTCAGCAAACATTAACATCAGCAGTCCCCAAATCCAAACAGGGTTTAGTGCATTGTACTTTTTTGTTTTTTTAAAAAAAAGAAACCCTTTAGCATTTTATTCCGTTTCGTTTTTATTAATTGCGTTGCGAGGCGGGCTTGCGGTCTGCAAACATTTATCCTCCTCTCTATTTGTATCTGAGCTATAATGTAGTTCCATCTCATAGACTGTAACCTGCAGTAACATTTTATAATTCTCCTGTACTAATTTGGCTTGTAATAAATTAAAAGTGTCAAACCGCTCAAAATAGATTAAATGCTAAGAACGACTTGTGAATTGCGAATATCTGTGCATGTTATATATATATATATATATATGTGCGTGTGTGTGTGCACCAAATTGTTGTTAAGGATAATTTAAAATATTCAGGACCATTCTAATTATACAATCGATCGACTGCTTCGATTCTGTACAAATATATTTGAAAACTCCAAATAAATTCCATTGCTGGAGATTTAGTTTAGTCTCTTGTATCTTCCTTCATCTCACCTAGGGATTATTTGTACTGTGCGATTCCGCAGCTTCTCCTCCAACTAATACATGTGTCTATATATTTTTTTTCTGTATTATTTCTGCACTATTTCAGGACCAAGTGGAAAAGGCAAACTGCTGTCGGGCTGGAGCTACTGGCCGAAGCCGGAAATTATTCCGCTTTGCAGAGAATGTTCCCATCTCCCTATTTCTACCACCCGAGCCTGCTGACTAACATGGACACGACGACAGCGGCGGCGGCCATGTACATGTACCGGACTCCACCGCCTCACCCCGGACTGCAGCGGCCGCTCGTCCCGAGGGTCCTCATCCACGGGCTGGGCCCGGCCGGACAGCCAGCGCTCAATCCCCTGCCCAACCCTATCCCCGGAACACCACACCCCCGGTGAAAAGACAAGAGGGTGGGGTGGGGAAAGGTGGGGTGGTGGTTGGGGTGGGATGGGGGGTGGTGGGTGGAAAAAGGGAGGGAAGAGGAGGTGGGTGAAAACACACAAAAAAAAACCAGACTGGAGAACAACAAAAGCCGCTATGAAGGACATAGAACGGACTCGGCTGTAATGTAAGAGGACAAAAAAAAAGGAAAAAAAATAAGGTGGATGGTAATGGATTTGAAAACTTTGCACTGATTTCTGATGGACCTTTATATCTGAACGTGGCATGCACCAGAATAGTAAGAAGTGTACATTTCGAGGACTGGGTGATTTATGCGTATTTATTGTTTGTCGTCACACAATCCCGGGTTGAAAGTATATAAACATTAGTACAGTACATACAGAATTTTTTTTTCGCTCTCATTTTCATGCAGTCTTTTCAATCAAATAAATACTTAGATCAAGTAAACTAGTGCTTTATTTTGTAGTTTGCTTCCTGTCTTTTAAGATACGCGTAAAAAAACAAAGGCATTTAAATAGGAGAATGCATTTTAATAACACATGTCTTAATTATTTATGGAAAAGTGTTGGGAAATGAAAGGATGTAATTGGGGCTGCTGGCGAGATTTGATTTTTTTTTTATTAAGGAGAGGCAGCGCCAAGTGGAAAGGGTCCAGCTTTGCTGTAATGGCTAATTGAAAGTTGGGCTCAACTGGTTTACCCGGTGCTCTCTACAGGAATAATCCACGGGCTCGACTTCATCATCCGCCGAACACAATTGGCGTTGGGTCGAAATTTGCGACGGAAGAGAAGTTCCGCTTTTCAGAACAGTTGTGTACAGCGAGCCGGCTGTTTCCTCCAACCCCAACCGGTCAGCAAAGTGTTAAAAATGTCATTTTTGGGGAGGGAATCTTCTGATCCAGATATGGACGGGGTTATTCATCACCGCGCTGGTTGGAACGGTTTTGTTCGGTTTACAAAATTTCAACAGCTCCAGCTATTTTTTAAAGTTTTATATTTAGATATATATATATATCTATCTATATTCTATGTATGTGTATATAAATGTAAGGATGTTTACCATGGTGGCTAGCGAATATCGTATGGGTATTCTTTTTTTCCCCCTCTCTGAATACTGAACAGCGCATCATAATGGATGGTCTGTTAGCCTGCCTGGGAAACGGGAATTTATCCCAGTCTGGCAGCTGTTGTGGGGAAGCATAACGCTTGAAAGCACCGGCTTCGCCAGACAGCAGGCGTAAGGCAACTCAGCGTGAGCAATTGGAGCTAAAAAAAGAAACCCAGGGCGAGCATCTTCAATGCGAGAGATCGGAGCCATAATCTCACCTACACCCTTACCTAGTGTGATCTAAAGGGGACGATGTGGCGATGACAACCAAAAGCTTTTAGCCAACCTCACTCTCAGCTCATCAGAAACAATGTCTGATCTCGCCCTAATGCGCGACGATAAACCTTCAGCCTCCTTTTTAAACACTAAAAGGACAAAATTAAAGTCATGCTAACTTTAAGTGCAGCTAGCGAAACTTTTCGAACGTCCGTAGACGTTTGATAAGCAAATGATTTCAGATATGACTGATGGCAGGTTAAAGCCAACGGTGAGCATTAATTGCAGCCATTGGACGTTACCCGTGAAGTCAAGGTGCGACCTAACTACCCCCACCCACCCCCCCCCAAAAAAAATCCAAGAAGCCCCAATGTCCAGGAATTTCCTTAATAATAAACCACTAATATATAATTTATCAAAGCGCACGGCGCCTACTGAACAGGCTCGCAAAACAGGATTTCCATCTGGTAGCGCCCCTCCCAGCAGTCAGGTTTTGTTTTTTTAAATATAAAAATAAAATTCTCAGGCTTTTTTGGCTTGACCTACTTAAGCGTCAGCAGCCGAGCTGGGCTGCTGGCAATTATAAAGAAATAATAAAGTTACATAAACATTAATATACACTTGGAGAGAGAGGGGGGTGGGGGGGTGGGAAATGATCACTTCCCCTTGAGGTTTGCCTTCGCTTGGTGTTTTCATGTGAACAGGCTCCAGAATGCGAGGGCCTCGGGGCACATTTGTTTTGGCTCCATAATTGGAGAATCATTTGCTGATTCCTCCACTAATAAATTCGCGTTAAAAACAAATTGACCTCAGCGAGGACCTAATGAAAGGGAATAAATGGCGCAGCGACGCCCACCTCATTTTCCCCTCACTGACTGAAACCTTTGCAATCACATCGTCTCTGTTGGGGGGCGGTTTGTTCAATCGCTGATCAACCGGCTTCCACTTATTTTCTGTAATTAGAATTGACATGCCCAGATTGTATTAGTTTAAAGTTTGTGATGTGGACAACAATCATTTTCAGACGAATTGTTTTAATAAGCCGTTTTTTTTCTCTCCTGCCATTAGTAACGAGAGCTGGAGCTTATCAATTCGAATCAATCAAACCAGAGGGTTGGAGAAAAAGAGAGAGGGACAGGGCGGGCGGGGACCGCGAGGGTCTGATTTGAACGACATTCTTCCCTTTTAACCAGGCGTAGGGCTAAATGACTGTTCTTACAGCTGACCTGACTTAGGGGCTGTGCTTGATTTATCCCTTATTTTGTTAATTTAGTTAATTGTTTTAACTCGAAAAGAGTTTAAATGACTGTTCTTTTCGCCAAAGCTAGACATATATCAAAACCAGCTACATTAGCTCCAACTTTCCATTACTTTTCCGCTCCGAGTGTAAACAGCAGCGATACCGCATGTAACAGCCCCAACTGGATCCTAGAGATTCCTAAACAATACTGACTGCTTGACCCAGATTCAACTGGCGATTTTAATTCCAGCGATACAAATCATTTGAAAGATTTGCCGCGAGTTCAGAAAATTGCTCAATGTGTTTAAAAACTCATGTATCTAATTACACAATCAATTGGAAAATGTCAACTTACATCCCATGCTTGTATTTTGCTTGTGCCGTCTAAATAATGTAATTATTTTAAAAAAAAACTTTTAACAATAAATCCTCGGAGGAACGCGAAGCTTTAATGAACCGCGCTTAATTAAAGATTTACATTTAAATTGGCGATTGAGTGCTCAGTCTCGGATTTTTTAAATGTGTAATTTTGATCACTCCCAATTATTATTTAATATAAATTTTCGAGCTGACTTTGTATACGGGATAAGTTGATGCTGGGCTGACCTATGCCTACCCACAGATTAATGCACTAAAATTAATGGTCAATTTTCGGAAATTCAGGTTTTCTAAAAGCTCCCACTGTCAAAAATAAAAAGCACTCGCAGAGTTGAGCAGAAGGTCATTTGCAAACGTTGATATGATTACGGCGACGGTTTGGTGGGCCCCGTGTTATGCCTCATAAACCTTTGTTGGATGTGCTCTAATCCTGTTGTTCGACAACTTGAGACTAACGCTCAGTACGACCGACAGATACTATGTGCCTCTGTTTTTAGTTTACACTGTACGACCCTTCACTTGACTGTTGGAGGGGGGGAAATTAGATAGTCCAGAACTCCTGTCCCCATTTTCTACAAACACTTAATGTGTAACATCATAATAAATCTAACGTGAATGAATGAATATAGTAATGGAATAATGTTTATAATCCAAATTTTAATAGCTGAAATAAATTATGTTACTTGACATGCTCTTCCTGTTTGATTCATTCAGTCACAAAAAGCTAATTGCTCTATCCTAGCGCCACTGTCACTACTTATATCCAATATTTACTTCAGATGTTCCTATTGACAACAAGGCAGGTACACTGTCAAAATGTTTCGCCAATTAGATTAACCGTATGTTTTGTTACTAAAAAGTATTCGTCTCTCCAACGGTTCACTTTCAAATGAAAATACTTCAGCCAGTTAACCATTTTGTGCAACCCACAGGGTTTTTGAGCCCGTGTTTATATTGTTGATTGCAAATTAACTGTTTGTACCCGATTATTTCTTGACCAAATTGAATAACAAGGTTCTCCTTAAAGCCCCTTGAGAAAATAGGTTTGGTTATACCCTCTGTAATTCAATTGTGCATTAGCTAACTTTGAAGTATTCAGAGAAAATACGGCATTCGCACGCGAGACAGTGTTTTAAAGCACTACACAATTTAATGTGTGCAAAAATGCACCAGCAATCACATGGAAAAATGATAGTTTCCGTAAACTCTGGCTATAATAGAAACACGCCCCAATAGCTGTGTTGATCTAGGTTTAAAAATGCTCAAATTAATATATGACTTTATATTAACAAAGGGTCGGGAAGCAAAGATATCAAAACTTCAATTTTACATAAATATTATTCCAAACAAATGTTTGTCCAGGGGTATCCGCCTGCAAGCTACAACAATTAAATTAAGACTCAAACTCTGAAGCGATTGCAACAGTCGTAATTATGATATAAGAAATATTTTTAAACGATCCAATGTGCACAACGTTTTGAAGCATGAAAATTAAGTTCTGGTGTTGCATTCTATTAAAAAGTGAAAACAGTGACGAACTTTGGCATTAACCTGGGTCTGCTCTTTGATTTGATGTTGGTTTTAAGAACTGTGACAAACTCAGAAAATAAACGATGTAATTGACTAGGCAAATACTTCCAAAGAAGGCCTGTTATTAATTTTAAAACTGCATATTATAACCCATCGTTCTCATTCCTGTGTTTTTGCCTTGGGGTGCCTGTGGTCAATGGATTGGCAACACATTCCTGTGTATTAGTGCCCTCTCACACTGTTTTAGAAGGTGAGATTGACGTTGTAGCATGGACAGTGATTCAATTCTTAAATCATCACTCTCTTTTGCGCGTTTTGCCCAGTGACTGACTGGTGATAACACTCCATATGGTAACATCATACTAAACCCTATTTACATTTGAAAAGTACATCTTAGTTTGCTCCTTTTTGATTCTAGTTGCACAGCCGTTTGACTGAATTTCATATGATAAAGAAATTTAGATTGAACACTGGTTCTTTCGTATAAACCTGACTGTATTTGCTCACAATGAGAATTTTGTGCTTTGATTCACCTGCCTGCTTGCCTCTCGGCAAACCTCTTCGAATAAACATACAGACTGAAGCCGTTGATCATTGTACTGCTACACAGCAGTTGATCCGTTACCTGCCTTACTTAGCTTGGATTTCACTTTCCAACCAACCTTTCGTTACGGGGGGACGAGACGTCGACAGGCTGTGCTAAGCGTGCTTTTTGGACTGACGTGTAAATAAGAAAGATGAGAATAGTTGTGTCTGTACCTGTGCTTGTGGGCTTGCTAATGCAATCTGACGAACATTAATCTCTTCCAGTGTCAGACCATTCTTGGCGAACAAATTGAACCTATTTCTACCTGTCCCCCAGTCTTGGAAAATAAAGACACCGTTTATTTACATGGGTTCAACGTGTCCCGGTTATTTGTGTTCAGAGGGCGCTACGTGCAATAGGAGAATGTGCGCCGAGACAAAACACATTTCTCTAGACAATTGGGGCAACAGAGTTAAAAATACAATTTTAATACGGGCGTGTTTTTCTGGTCTCGTTACGTGGTGTCATTATGGTGTCTAAAAGTGGTTTACAGGTAGTGTAAAGGTTTAATGTAACTTGCTTGTCTCCTCAGCTCCAGGACTGAAGGACACCAGAAAAAGTGGCCCTTTCTGTGGGGCTCGGCCCCTGGGCTCAGCTCCGCTTGCGGAGATGTTAATGACGGTTCCGCGCCGGGACCTGATGTTTTGCTTCCTCCTTGTGTTTTTGTTTGTTTTACTTTCCGCACTTGGGGCCCCCCCAGTTTATCCAGGTGCCGGCACCGGGGTGTGAGCATGCGCACTGGGCGACCCAGGTAGCAGCTCAGCAGGGAGTGAGGGAGAGACACGGGGCTGCGAGAGAGCGTGGGGGGAGAGGGAGGGATCAGTAAGAGGGGAAAGAGGGGAGGTGGGGAGAGGGGAAAGAGGAGTGGGGGGGAGGGGAAAGAGGAGTGGGGGGGAGGGGAAAGAGGAGTGGGGGGGGAGGGGAAAGAGGAGTGGGGGGGGGAGGGGAAAGAGGAGTGGGGGGGAGGGGAAAGAGGAGTGGGGGGGAGGGGAAAGAGGAGTGGGGGGGAGGGGAAAGAGGAGTGGGGGGGAGGGGAAAGAGGAGTTGGGGGGAGGGGAAAGAGGAGTTGGGGGGAGGGGAAAGAGGAGTGGGGGGAGGGGAAAGAGGAGTGGGGGAGGGGGGAGAGGAGTGGGGGGGGAAGAGGAGTGGGGGGGAGGGGAAAGAGGAGAGGTGGAGGGGAAGAGGAGGGGGGAGGGGAAAGAGGAGTGGGGGGAAAGAGGAGTGGGGCAAATGGAGGGGGAACAGGGGAAGGGGGAAGGGAGGAGGAGAGGAGGAGGAGGTGGGGAGGAAGAGGGGGTGGGGAGGAAGAGGGGGTGGGGAGGAGGGGGTGGGGAGGAGGAGGGGGTGGGGGAAGGGAGGAGAAGGAGTGGGGGAAGGGAGGAGGAGGTGGGGGAAGGAGAAAGGAGGGAGAGGGGCGGGAGGGGAGGGGAGGGGGAGGAGGTTGGGGGAGAAGGGGAAGGCTGGAGTGGGAGGGGGAAGGGGAGGGGGAAGGGGGAGGGGAGGGAGGAGAGGTGGGGTAGGGTAGAGAGAGAGGAGAGGGGGCAAAGAGGGGGAGGAGAGGGAAGGTTGGGGAAGGTGAGGAGGGCAAGGGGAGGAGGGAAGAGGGAGGGTAGAGGGGTTGAGAGGGAGGGAGGGAGGAAGAGGATGGGGAGGGGAAAGGAGGATGTGGTGGGAGAGGGGAAAGGAGGATGTGGTGGGGGAAGGGGTTGGGGAGCGGCAAGGGGGAAGGGGTGGGAGTAGTGGAAGGGGAGGGAATAGGGGAGGGGGCAGGAGTAGAAGAAGGGGAGAGGGAGGAGGTGTGGGAGGGGGAGGTGTTTTGGTAGGGGGAACGGGAAGGTGAGGGGTTGGGGAGGGGGAAGAGGGAGGTGGCGTGGGGAATGGGGGCGGGGAGGGTGGGCTGTATGGAAGGGGACGGGAGGGGGATGGAAGTGGAGAAGGGAGGGGGAGGGGAGAAAGGATGGGGAGGTGGAAAGCTGGATGGGAGGAGGGTGAGGGGAGGAGAAAGGATGGGGAGGTGGAAGGCTGGATGGGAGGAGGGTGAGGGGAGGAGGGTTGGGGAGGAGGGTAATGGGAGGAGGACAAGGGTGAGGAGAGGGTGAGGTGTGGAAGATGAGGGGGTAGAGGGTGAGGAGGTGGGTGGAGGGGAGGGGTGGAGTGCAGGGGATAGGGGAGGGTGGTGAAGAGGGGTGGGTGGTGAGATGGGGGAGAGGGACAGGGTGAGGAGGGGGAGGGCAGAGGAAAGAGCATGAGCTGGGTGGAGGGATAAGAGTTTGTAGGGGGAGGAGAAGAGGTGGGTTGGAGGGGGAGAAGAGAGGGGAAGGGAGGAGAAGGGCCATGGGGCAGAAAGGAGGGGTTGAGGGAGGGGTGAGGTGGGAAGTGGAAGGGTAGGAGGAGAGGGGTTGAGGAGATGGATGGGGAAGAGGCAAGGAGAGGGATGGGGAAGGTGTGGGGGTGGGTAGGAGGAGGGGAGGGTGAGACAAATGGGAATGAGGAAGGAGAAAAGGGGCAGAGGAATGGGGGGATTTGAATGGGGAGGGGAATGGTGGAGGGGAATAGGCAAGGAGAATTTGGGGAGAAGTGGGAAGGGGGAGAACGGAGAAGTGAGAAAGGTGAGAAGGAGGGAGAGGAGAAGGGAGGAGGGGGAAGGTAGGGAGGGAAGGGGAGAAGAAGGGAGAGTGAAGAGGAAGGGGAGGTGGAGGGGGAGTGAGGGAATGGGATGTGGGGAGGGAAATGGGGAATGAGGAGAGATTTGGGAAGGAGGTAATAGGAGAGGGAATGGGTGAAGGAAATGGGGGAAATTGAATAGGGAGGGTATTGGGAACAGGTGGAGGGCATTGGGAGCAGAGGGAGGGTATTAGGAGCAGAGGGAGGGCATTGGGAGCAGGTGGAGGGGAACGTGGGCAATGGAGAAAGGGAATGAGGGGCAGGGTGTGGGGAGAGAGGATTGGGGGTGTGGGGAATGGGGGAGTGGAATGGCGGGGAGGGTTCTGTGTTATGGGTTCGTTTGATGACTCAATGATGAGATCTTGAGACTTGTGTGTTTAAACACGAACCATTTTTAATCTTCAACTATGTACAGATCCCAGCTAATGGCATACATGGTGCTGCTATCAACTGTCACCAGTTGCTTCTATAATGTTCTCTGAGTCTAATACCATGCGACTCTGTATATCATACAGTGGGCTGTGCTATTCTCCAGTCATACGTTAACCCTTGCTCTGCTGAGCACCTTTTTATCATAATGGCATTCAGACACATACAACATCATACAGACTTACAGACTTGAAACATTAACTCGGTTTCTCCCTCCACTGAGTTTTGCAGCATTTTCTGTTTTTATTTCAGATTTCCAGCATCTGCAGTATTTTGCTTTTATCTGTGTTTTTGGTACTTGTTTATTTCCATTTCATTCACTTTTTGTGCTCCTTTGATTTGCGTTTCTCTTTATTAACAACATGTCTGCTTTTTTTGAACACGGTGGGTTTGTCTTGCTCATTCTGGAGGGATGAGCACTCTGTTCATTCCTAGAGTGGATTTGAATTTTCTTCTTCCATGGTGTCCGCCATGTTCTTGCTGGATGTATACATTTCACAAATGGAACCTTCATTTCCACATGTTTCACAATCTCAGCCAAACGTTTGTTTGCTGTTTTATTTTCAGATCATTTTGCAAGCCTGTGAGTCTTTTCATTCAGCTCAGTGGTTCTCAGTATGTCTGAGACATCCAGTGCCTATACATCCAGAGACATTCTAGTTCCTTGTGTGTTATGGCAAGTGAATGGTAAATGCCAAGCTGCCCAAATCCCAGAGGGAAACTTGAAGCAGCTGCCACAACTATTTTTGCAATTTGGACTTATTCCGAGATATGGTGCTTTGAATTCAGTAAGAAGGCGGCCACCAAGTCTTATAGGTTTCTTACAAAACTAAATTAAACATTTATCAATAGAAGAAATGATTTTAAGCACATACATAGATCTACAAATTTCTATTATGATAACATCTCAATCCCCTAGTTAATCTAAACCCCAGTTACACCTCTGTTAAAGCAACAGGAAGGCACACAGATTTTAACAGACCCAGGGAAAGTAACACACAATACCCTGAACAGTTGAATTCAAAGTGAGTTTTCTTAACTTCGGTTCTTTGTAGACAGCAGTTTGGGCACAGAGGCTAGAGGCTTTTCACACTTGCTAGATCTTAGAATGCCTGCCCTTACACACAACCTTTGCTTCTTTACACATATTTTCCCCTTTGAATGTAAATTATAATTGTTTCACTATGTCTCTGGACTTTTACCTGTCTAATAATAAAATCTATCATAGTAGCAATTTTATCAGTAATCTTTGGGAAAAATAAACACACTGTTTCTTTACCTCTCCTGGCTAGGTGTAATATTTCACTCCCTTTTTTGAATTCAATCTAGTCTGCTTTATTTAAAGATGCAATTATTCCCTTTACACATTATATCCTAAAACCTCCCCCATGTTTACCTACTTAATATTTCAAACCTAGCTTATCTTCTTTTACGTTAATTCAATTAAGTCACACACAGACATAGATGCAGACTCTACTATTACTCGACTTAATAATACATTCCAATAACATTATGAAAATGACTGTATTCTCCTGACATCTCCCATCTTCCTAAAAATGAACCGTCATAATTTAAAACTCTGAACCCATCTTACTCATTACTTATTACACTATACTTATACTTATTTCACTATTATATTACCAGATGAATGCATTACCTAACAATATATACACAAATCCTTGGTATCAACTGAAATCATTCCAGTCCAGTGTCCAGGTTTTAAATGTCCAATTTTCCCTTTAATCTTCAAATCTTTGACAATGCATCTGCAATCAGATTTTCTTATCCCACCACATGTATAACCTGTAGATGAAATGGTTGCAGTAATAAACTCTGTCTGAATAGCCTTGCATGCCAGTCTCAAAATTTGTCCAGAAACTTTAAAGGATTGTGGTCTATATTATATATATAGATATATCTATATATATAATATGACAAAATTGTTTACAACATAAATTTCAAAATGCTGCAATGCTAACACCAACACCAAAGTCTCCTTTTTGATCATTGAATATCTTCTCTGTTGTACATTCAACTTCTGTGGAAAAATACCCTATCAGCTTTTCCATTCCAGTGTCTTCTTGTAACAGTACACCCCAATGCCTATATCACTTGTGTCAATGGCCAACTTAAATTGCTGGGCATAATTGGATACTGCCAAAACTGGTGTTGTTGTTAATGCAGTTTTCAAACTGTCAAATACCTCCTGACACCCCTGTGTCCATTGAAACTTCTTGCTCTTTTTTTAATAGTTCAGTCAACGGAGCAACCACACTGCTAAAGTTTGGTACAAATTTCCAATAAAACCCACTCATGCCCAAAAGACTCAAAACTTCTCGTTTTGTTGTAGGCAGGGGGAAATCCATGATAGCCTTGACATTCACATCTCTTGGAGCCACCTTACCATGTCCAATGGTATGGCCTAGATTCATAACTTGTGCTTTTGCAAATTCATTTTTAGTCAAGTTCACCACCAAATTAGCTTCTTGTAATCGAGTAAATAATTCTTCCAGATGTTGTAAATACTTCATCCACATCTGACTGAAAACTATCAAGCCGTCAGTATAAACAGCACAATCGCTCAGACCTGGAATTACTTTATTTGTCAGTCTTTGAAGTATTGCAGGTGCATTTTTCCTAGCAAATATCATGACTTTAAACTGATATAGTCCATCTGGTCTCACAAAAGCTGACATCTCCTTTGCTTTCTCCGATAATGGTACTTGCCAATATCCTTTTAGCAAGTCAATATTTGTGATAAATTTTCCAACCGTGGTATAGCGTATGAATCCACTTTTGTCACTACATTCACCTTTCGATAGTCAACAGACAGTCTTTGTGTTCCATTGGGTTTTGGTCCCAGCACAATAGGCGAACTCCAGTTACTGCAACTAGACTCAATGATATCATTTTGGAGCATGAAATCAATCCCTTACTGTACTTGTGATAACTTTGTTGGATTTAATGTGTAAGGGTATTGCCTTATTGAAGATGATACTTCTACAGACACATCATGTATAGCTAAATTTATCCTCCCCAACTTATTTCCACAAATATTTTTGTGTGAATGCAGTAGCTTCTCTGAATCACTTTGACACTTGTCTGGAAGGTAGCTCAATAATATATTTAAATTTTCAAGGACTCCCTCATTATCCAATTTAATTAGAGGAAAATCAATTTCAGAATCCTGCATACCTCTTTCTCATTACCTACCACAACTAACACCTCATTTCGGTCCTCTTCCCTGTCAAAGTACTTTTTAAGCATATTTACATGACACACCTTCTGCTTCTTTCTTCTATCTGGAGCATTTATTAACTAATTTACTGCACTCAGTTTCCTTTCAATCCTGTAAGGCTCACTAAATCTTGCCTTTAATGACTCGCCCAGAACTGGTAACAGAACTAGCATTTTCTCCCCAGCAACAAAGCTATGAGCTGTAGCTTTCCTGTTTGACTTCACTTTCATCCCTTGCTGTGATATCTTTAAATGTTCCCTAGCTAATTCACATGCTCTGTCCAATCTCTCTCTGAAATTTGATACATAATCCAGGAGAGTACTTTCTGAATTTCACATTAATCAATTTCAGTGACCCTCTCACCTCATGACCATAAACTAGTTCAAAAGGACTGAAACCAGTCAATGCATTAGGAGTATCCCCAATAGCAAATAACACGAATGGAATTCCCTGATCCCAATCCTGTGGATAATCCTGACTATATGCCCTCATCATAGTTTTTAAAATTTGATACCATCTTTCCAAAGACCCATGTGATTCAGGATGGTAAGCTGTTGACTTCAACTGTTTTATTCCCAAAGTGTTCATTACTTCCTTAAACAGCTGTGACATGAAATTTGAACCCTGATCTGATTGTATTTCTTTTGGTAAACCATATCTTGTAAAAAATTTAGTTAAGACTTCTACAATTTTCTTTATTGTAATATTTCTCAAAGGTATTGCTTCAGGAAACCTGCTGGACATGTCCATTATTGTCAACAAGCACTTTTCCACTTTTAGCCTTAGGGAGGGGTCCTACACAATCAATCATGACTCTAGTAAAAGGTTCTTCAAATGTTGGAATGGGAATTAAAGATGCAGGCTTAATCACTGCTTGTGGTTCCCCATCACCTGACACATGTGACATGTTCTACCGAAGTTGGCTACATCCCTATGCAATCCAGGCCAATAAAAAGGTTTTTGTATCTTTGCCTGTGTCTTTCTAATTCCTAAATGTCCCCCCATTGGAATTTCATGAGCTATCCTCAGAATCTCATTTCTATATCTAAATGGTATTACAACCTAATGCACCTCCGTCCATCTTTCATTTGCTGAAACATGATAAGGCCTCCATTTTCTCATTAAAACACTACCCTTAAGGTAATAACATTCTGGAATACATTTTGCCTCTGTTTCTGAGTAAGCTGCCTGATATAACTGTCTGATTTGTGAATCCTTTTCCTGTAGCTCCACTAACTGCCTTGAGTTAAACACTTCAGCTGCATTGTCTTCCACTCGTTTTTCCTGAACAACCTTATCAAACATGATGTCAGCTAGTTGGATTTCCAAACCTACTCTCTGTCTTTGAACTTCCTGTTCTTTTTGTTTCAACCTATGAGCATGCGATCTCATTATTACACAATCAGGAAAAATCCAGGATGCTCTCTTCTGTTGAAAACACTTCTATAGGCTGCTCAGCTACCATAGGCATTGCCCACATATGTGGTCCAGCTATATCATTGCCCAAAATAAATTGAACCACTGCAATGGGCAATTTTTCCACAACTCCAACAATCACATCACCTGTTTTCCACTTACTGTTTAAATTTACCTTCCACAGTGGAAGGCTAAGCATTTGCTACAAGCTCCTTCAGCCAGAAGTGTTGATTGGATGATCCATCTCGGTCTCCCTCAGAGGTCCCTAGCATCACAGATGCCAGCCTTCAGCCATTTTCATTCACTCCACGTGGTATCAAGAAACGGCTGAAGGCACTGGAAAGTGCAAAGGCTATGGGACCTGACAATATTCTGGCAGTAGTACTGAAGATTTGTGCTTCAGAACTTGCTGCGCCCCTAGCCAAGTTGTTCCAGCACAGCTACAACACTGGCATCTACCCAGAAAGTGGAAAATTGCCCAGGTATATCCCATCCACAAAAAAAACAGGACAAATACAACCTGGCCATTACCACCCCATCAGTCTGCTCTTGATCATCAGTCAAGTGATGGAAGGGGTCATTAACAGTGCTATCAAGCTGCACTTGCTTAGCAATAACCTGCTCACTGATGCCCAGTTTAGGTTCTGCCAGGACCACTCAGCTCCTGACCTCATTACAGCCTTGGTTCAAACATGACAAAAGAGCTGAACAGCTGGCGTGAGGTGAGAGTGACTGCCCTTGACATCAAGGCTGCATTTTACCAAGTGTGGCATCAAGGAGCCCTAGCAAAACTGGAGGCAATAGGAATCAGGGGGAAAACACTCCACTGTTTGGAGTCTTACCGAGCACAAAGGAAGATGGTTGTGCTTGTTGGATGTCAGTCATCTCAGCTCCAGGACATCACTGCAAGTGTTCCTCAGGGTAGTGTCCTGGGCCCAGCCATCTTCAGCTGCTTCATCAATGACCTTCCTTGCATGATAAGGTCAGGAATGGGGATGTTTGCTGATGATTGCATAATGTTCAGCACCATTCGTGACTCCTTAGATACTGAAGCAGTCCATTTCCAAATGCAGCAAGACCTGGACAATATCCAGGCTTGGGCTGACAAGTGGCAAGCAACATTCGTGCCACACAAGTGTCAGGCAATGACCACTTTCAATAAGAGAGAATCCAACAATTTCCATTTGGTGTTCAATGACATTACCATCATTCAATTCCCCACTATCAACATCCTGGGGATAACCATTGACCAGAAACTGAACTGGACTAGCCATATAAATAATGTGGCTACAAGGGCAGGCCAGAGGATATGAATCCTGTGACAGCTAACCCACCTCCTGGCTCCAAAAAGCCTGTCAACCATCTACAAGGCACAAGTCAGGAGTGTGATGGAATACTCCCCACTTGCCTGGATGAGTGCTGCACCCACAACACTCAAGCAGCTTGACACTGTCCAGGACAAAGCAGCCCATTTGATTGGCACCACATCCACAAACGTTCAATCCCTTCACCACCGACACATAGTAGCAGCAGGGTGTACCATCCACAAGATACACTGCAGGAATTCACCAAGTCTCCTTCGGCAGCACTTTCCAAACCCACGACCACTACCGTCTAGAAGGACAAGCATAACAGATAGATGGGAACGCCACCACCTGGAAGTTCCCCTCCAAATCACTCACCATCCTGACTTGGAAATATATCGTTGTTCCTTCACTGACGCTGGGTCAAAATCCTGGAACTCCCTTCCTAACAGCACTGTGGGCGTACCTACACCACATGGACTGCAGCAGTTCGAGAAGGCAGCTCACCACCACCTTCTCAAGGGTTACTAGGGATGGGCAACAAATGCTGGCCCAACCATTGAAGCCCACATCCCGTGAATGAATTATAAAAAAAATAGGTTTAGCATCTCCACTTATTATCACCTGTTCCTGCAATACTCCCTCTGAACAACAAATGTCACTATCTCACAACATTAATGATTGACTAGCCCCTGTGTCTCTTAAAATTTTAACATCTTCACCTATTCCACCCTATATAAATGGAAAGACTTTCCTTTCACACACAAAGTCTTTAAACATTTATGCAACCTGCTCCTCCAAATTCTCTTGTCTAAATTGTGAACACATTCCCACTTATTTACCTTCACTGATCCTTTCTGTTTTACCTGTACACAAACCATTGTTTTTTCCTGTGCCTGATCTCAGAACCCATAGTACTTTTACTTCCAGAAATTTTCTGCACCCCTATAATTCCAACAGATTTTCCCTACAAGTTCCAACACACTGACTTTGTGTATCCAACTTTATTACAATGAAAACACCTCAATTTTCGAATGTCACCTCCACACTCAGCATTTTCCTTTTTATTTTGAGACAAACTTCCTGGAAATTTGCACCTGCTCCTTCTCTTCCCTGACTACCCACCTTCCTTTCACCTTCCCACTTTCTATCTTTTTCTGATTTAAAAGCTCTATGAACTAACTCATATCAGCTATCTCTGCTGCTTGTCTTACCGTTTCAACCCTCTGTTCCTCCACATGAGCTCTCACTACTGAAGGAATTGAATCTTTAAATTCTTCCAAAAGAATTACCTCTCTAAGAGCTGCAAATGTTGTCCCTACTTTAATGCCCATATCCAACGGTCAAAATTACTTTGTTTTATTCTCTCAAACTCATTATAAGTTTGCCCAGGATGTTTTCTCATATTCCTAAATTTCTGCCTGTATGTCTCAGGAACCAACTCATATGCACTCACAATGGCCTTTTTTTTTCACCATATCACAGTTCACTGACATTTCTCCTGACAGTGAAGCATAAATCTCTGGTGCTCTACCCACCAACTTGGTTTGTACCAATGTCCAGTTTTCCTGTGGCCATTACATCGGTTTAGCTATCTTCTCAAATGAAATAAAGAATGCTTGAACATCCCTCTCCTCAAACTTTGGAAGAACTTGAACACATTCAAACATCTCCCCACAGGGTTTTAGGTTAAAGGTTTTTTTCATCATTAGAACTTTCCTCAGAATCTGAGATCTCTTTTTTTAGCTTCCTTTATGCTCATATTCCCTTTATTGTTCTTTATCTCTTTCCCTTGCCTTTCTTTATCCTTCTCTCTTGCTTGGGATTCCAGTTCCAGCTTCCTTTCTTTCTCCTGCCTTTCCATTGCTCCCTTTGAAATGTCCTTTCTTTTTCTTTTTGTGCCCTTTCTTTTCTCCTGCCTCTAGTTCCAATTTTTTTCATTTCCTTTGCTTGTTCAAGTTAATGCTTCTTCATTTCTAACTGAAGTCTCACTACCTCCAGCTGTGACTCACTAGTGTCGGGTATCACTTCCAACTTTAAATGCTGTGCTATATTTTCAATTATGTCTGATTTCTTTGCCCCTGCAGGTAATCCCAATTGTAACTTATCCACAAATTCCATTAACTTAACTTTATTTAGCTTTTGTAAACCAGCCAAAGTTATAACTCCAACTCCCAGGCAAGTCTTAGCAACTGCCAAATCCATATTGCAGTCTGACCACATAAAATCCCTCACACCAACTCCTGAATTCAAAATGCTTCTCATACTCATAACCTCGAGATTCATCAACTCCAAACCAATCAAGGAATCTCAAATATATCCTGCAAAGAGCCCACAATTTCTGCTATGGCAGGTGAATGATAAATGCCAAGCTGCCTAAATCTCAGGGGGAAACTTGAGGCAGCTGCCATTATTTATGCAATTTGGACATATTTCAAGATGCGGGCTTTGAATTCAGCAAAAAGAAGGCCACCAAGTCTTATAGGTTTCTTACAAAACTAAATTAAACCTTTATTAATAGAATAAATGATTTTAAGCACACACATCGATCTACAAATTACTGCTATGATAACATCTAAATCCCCTAATTAATCTAAGCCCCAGTTACACCTCCATTAAGGTAACAGTGAGACACATAGATTTTAACAGGCCCAAGCAAAGAAACAAACAATACCCTGAACAGTCGAATTCAAAGTGAGTTTTCTTAACTTTGGTTCTATGTAGACAGCAGTTTGGGCACAGAGGCTCGAGGCTTTTCACACTTGCTAGATTTTAGAATGCCTGCCCTTACACACAACCTTTGCTCCTTTATACATATTTTCCCCTTTGGATGTAAATTATCATTGTTTCACTATGTCTTTAGACTTATGCCTTTCTAATAATATCTATCATAGTAGCAGTTTTACCAGAAATCTTTGGGAAAAATAAACACACTGTTTCTTAACTTCTCCTGGCTAGGTGTAATATTTCACTCCCTCTTTTGAATTCAAGCTAGTCTGGTTTATTTAAAGATGCAATTGTTCCCTTTACATCTGATATCCTAAAACTTCCCCTATGTTTACCTACTTAATATTTCAAACCCAGCTTATCTTCTGTTACATCAAAGTCTTCAGGCCAGCTGCCTTTAGTTCAATTAAGTCACACACACACACTCAGACATAGGCACAGACCCCACTATTACTCTACTTAACAAGAAATTTGAATAACATTATGAAAATTATTATATCTTTCTGACACGTGCTTCAGTGTCGGGTTTACATTTTCCAATCTCATTTCTGTCTTCTTTTTCTCTGCCTGCAACATAACTTTGTTCTTGTCTTTCATTTTGTTTTCTCTGTTGGTCAGGTCTGTCTCCAGTGAAGTCTCAACTTGTTTCAGTTCTGTAATAGTTTTACTCCTGGCTTCATCATCTGCTCGCAGCTTGGAAAGTTTGATGGCTTTTCCTGTCAATGCCTCCTCATTTTCATTCAACTGTTGCTTCAGCTCTTCAGTCAGTATCTTGCAGCTTTCAGCTTCCTCTTGGAATATGGAACATTGCTCTGCCAATTGGTCCTTCAGTTGGTTCAGAGTGACTTTAAATTCATTTTGCTTCTCTTTGTAATTTTCCAGAAGAATAAAACTTTGTCCTGAGGAATCCTTGTAGCCTGTCAACAGGTTTTCCCTTTCTTTGCGAATCTTGCTTGCTTCAGCTTGAGCTTTCCTGTAATTCAGTATAGTCTCCTTGAGTTTCTTCTGCTGTGCTTCCATTCTGCTGTTTAAGACAGTCTTCATTTCTTTATTTTGCTGAATGGTTAAGATTCCTTTTGCTTTTGATCTCAAAGGACAATCAACTGCTTTTTCAACCATTTATTTTCTTGTTGACATTGTGCCAATGCACTCAGGGCTTCAATGCATTGTTTCGTTGCTACTGTTAGTTCCAATGCAGCTTTTTCAAAGTAGCAGTCAACGTCCTTTTTAGATCCTTGTGTGTTTCCATGGTTACATATTGATTCTGCAAGGCATTTTTCAGGGTTGCAACTTCCTTGCATGCCTTTTTTGCCTGCTGTTTTGCCTTGCTGTACATCTGGTTGAGTTTTTCCCAAATCCCGCTTTGATTTGCCAACTGTGGAATTGAGGGTCATTATTTCCTCCTGATACCTTTGTGCCATCTCTGAAATTTGTTTGTTCAGATCTCAAACAGCTTGGCTCATTGTAGACTTCAGTTTATCAGGTGTTGTCAGAGGTATATACTCAGCTTGAATCTTGTGCTTCAAATCTTCCAATTCAGCTCGGATGTGAAACATTTTCCTGTAGAGCAGCTTCATTTACTTTTTGCACATTTTGCTTCTTCTGAGTTCACTCAGATAGCTTTCCTTCATTCACAGCCATATGCTCACTTAGCACTGCCACCTGCTATTTCAAGTTGGGTACTGGGTCAGCATTTTCAAGAAACTGTATTTGTAAGCTTTTTGGCTGCCGCTCAACCATTTTTTTCTTCTGCACCAAACTCCTTGTATTTCATTGCACTGATGTGGTCGGCAGCCACCTTGTGGTTTACTTCAATATTGTCCGCTCACTCTGGGGTCTTCTGTCATCCTCACTCTGGAGACTTTTGTTGGCCTCTCTCTGGGACCCAAATGAAAAGCGTTCCTTTTCCAAATTTTTCAGTTTTTTTCCCTTTGTTTTTTAATCTTCAGAAGAGCAGCACTGGAACACTTTACTTTTCCCAACTGAAAAGTGTTCCATCATGATTGTGCAACTTTCCTTTCTTAGAAAAACCTTTAAAATTGCAGCAACTCAGTCCTCCGAGCTGCAAAATCAAATCAGGGCAATTCTTCTTTCTTAAACTCTGCAGTCCCTTTTTTTTTTACTCTGCAGGGTGTTCTTTCACTCTGCCAGCTGATATTTATTTAACTTTTTCTTAAATTGCAGCTGTCTTCCAGCTTCCCTATGGATATGCTAAGCTGTGGGACTTCCACAAATTCTATAATGTAAGTACAACTATTTTTTTGTAATTTTTCTTCTTCTTAGGTGCATGTCTCTCCGGTTTGGCTTCAGCTGTCTTTAGTTTTTCATATCTTGGGATCCTGTTCTGGGTTTATCATTTAAAATGCCACATTGCTTATCACTACTGTCAGGTGATGGGGGGGAGGGAAGTGGGGAGGGGATTGTGTGGAGAGGGGGGAGGGGATGGGGAAGGGAAGGAGGGGGAGATGGAAGGGGGAGGGGATGGAGGCGGAGATAGAGGGGTGGGAGGGGGAAGAGAGGGGTGAAGGGGTGGGGGGAGGAGGGGGTGAGAGGGGGAGTGGAGGCCAAGGGGAGGGGGAAGGGAAGGACGGGAAGGAAGGGGGAGAGGTGCGGAAGAAGGGGAAGGATGGAATGGGGGAATGGGGGGAGCAGAATGGGGACGGAGTTGGGGGAGGGAATGGGGTGAGGGAATGGGGAATGGGGAGGGAGCAGGGGGGAAGGGTGAGGGGAGGGAATTGGGGCTGGGATGGAGGGGGAGGGGGCCTGGGAGGGAAGAGGATGGGGACTGGTAGGGAGGGGGATGGGGAAAGGGATGGAGGGGGATGGGGGAATGGGAGGGAGGGGGATGGGGGAATGGGAAGGATGGGAATGAGGGAATGGGGGAATGGGAAGGATGGGAATGAGGGAATGGGAGGGAGCGGATTGAGGGAATGGGAGAGAGGGGATGATGGAATGGGAGGGAGAGGAATGGGGGAACAGGGGGGAGGGAGATGGGGACACGGTGGGGGGGGGGTGGGGAATGGGAGGGAGGGGAATCGGAGGATGGGGAAGGGAGAAGGGGAACAGGGGAGGGGGAAGGATTATAGGGAGGAGGGAAGGGGAATGGGAATGGGGAGGGGAATGGAAGGGGGAGGGAAATGGGTGGTGGGGTGATTGAGGGGTGGAGAGAATGGGGGTAGAGAGAGTGGGGGATGGAGAGAGTGGTGGGTGGAAAGAGTAGGGTGTGGAGAAAGTGGGGGGAGTGTGGGGGAGGGGAGAGTAGGGGAGGGGAATGGGGGGGAGGGCAGTGGGCGTGAAGGGAATCGGGGGGTGAGGGTAATGGGGGGTGAGCAGAATGGGGGTCTGAAGGGAATAGGCTAAGGGGATTGGGGGTTGGGGAATGGGGAGGGGGAGCAGAATGGGGATGCTGAATGGGGGAGGGCAATGTGGGGGAAGACAATGTTGGGGAGGACAATGTGGAGGAGGGCAATGAAGGGGAGGGGAATGAGGAGGAGGGGAACATGGAGGACGGGAGTGAGGGGGAGGGGAGTGCGGGGGAGGGCAGTAAGGAGGAGAGGAATGAAAGGGAGTGGAGTGGGGGAGAGGACGAGGAGGTGATGGGTAACGGGGAGGGGAATGAGGGTGGGGAATGATGGGAGAGGGGAATGGGGGGTAGGGGAACCGGGTGGGGTAAGGGAATAGGGAGTAGGGGGGGTAGGGGAACAGTGAGGGAGAGGTGGGTAATGGGGAGGGGGAATGTAGGGGGGAATGCGGAGGGGGAACAGGACAGAGAGGAAACGGAAGAGGGGGATTTGGAGGGGTAGGGAAAATGGGTGTATGGGAATGAGGGGAAAGGGGATTGACGGCGTGGGACTGTGGTGGAGGGGATGGGGTGAGGGGTGTGATGGTTGGAAGAGGAATGGGGAAGAGGAATGGGGGGGAGCAATGGGATGGAGGAGGGATGGGGCAATGTGGGAAGGGGGAGACGGGGAGGGGAAATAGGGCAGGTGAAATGAGGGCAATGGGGTGGAGGGTTGAGGAGAATGGTGGCATGAGTTTCACTCCAGGAAAGGGATCTGGTGGAAGCCTGGCTGAAGATAGGTTTTTTTTGTAAATGACAGCAAGTAATTCAGAAGGCTAATGGGATGCTATCCTTTATTACGAGAGGAATTGAACATAAAAGGATGTTATGCTTCAGTTATACAGGGTATTGATGAGACCGCACCTTGAACAGTGTGTGCAGTTTTGGTCTCCTTATTTAAGGAAGGATGTAAATGCATTGGAGGCGGTTCAGAGGAGGTTTTACTATATTAATACCTGGAATGAGTGGGGTGTCTTATGAGGAAAGGCTGGTCAGACTGGGCTTGTTTCCACTGGAGTTTAGAAGAGTGAGGGGTGATTTGACTGAAGTATACAAGATCCAGAACAGCCTTGACAAGGTGGGTGTGGAAAGGATGTTTCCTCTTGTGGGTGAGTCCAGAACTAGGGGGCGCTGTTTTAAAATTAGGGGTCACCCTTTTAGGACAGAGATGAGGAGAAACTTTTTCTCTGAGGGTTGTGTAACTTTGGAACTCTCTGCCTCAGGAGGCGATGGGGGGTGGTGACTGAGTAATTTTAAGGCAGAGGTAGATAGATTCTTGTTAGGCAAGGGAATCAAAGGTTACGGGAATGTGGAATTCGAAACACAAGATGATCAGCCATGATCTCATTGAATGGTGGAGCAGGCTCAAGGGGCCGAATGGTCCACCCCTGTTCCTATTTCTTACCTTTCCTATGATTAGAGGAGGGGAGCAAAGCAGCTGAAGGACCAAGTGAACAGTCTGCCCACCCTCCCCCTTCAAAACCGGGCACCTGCACAACCTGAAGTGAATGGACTGGGAGCGATGAAACAGAGATGTGCGCCCCTTCATTTACATGACACACATTAACCGTAACAGATATTCCCGGAGAATTGTCTTGTTCTCCAGCTTACATGAGCCCACGTAGGGCGCTTTAATTGCCACATTTTCAACCGAAACTCGGTGATATAATGGGGGATGTCTTAGTCATTACCTTAATGAGCTAACACCTCTTCCCTCAGCCTACTCATTATCACGCCTCATGCTCCACTTTAAACGACAGCGACTTTTGTTAAATAAATGGGAGGCTTGAAAGTTTAATATGGAGAAAAAAAAAGAATCAGGTTTCTACACTACAAAATGCGAGGGTGCATAAATTTACCCAGAATGAGGAAGATACTAAAGAAAAGGTAGAAATTGTTTCGCCTGGGGATGTTCCTTAATTATAGTTGGTTGAACCTTCTGTTTCTTGACCCACACTGGCGCCTAGGTGTCAGGAGATGAATTTTAAGGCGGTGGGTTGTGAACGTGTGCACATGCACCATTGATGGATTTTGAAAGGTATTGTAACAGGGTTAGCCTACACGTAAAGTGAGAATTGAGATTTTTGCAAAGAGGCTGTGGTCGGAGATGGGCGTTTATGTTACACCCTTCGAAAGAGTCACCTCGGCACAATACACTGGCCTACCAGAGAGTGCCATTGGCGTTTCATAGATTGAAGACAGCTGAACTTTCAGACCGAGGAATTGCTTTTAATTTTTTAAAAGCCGAATCTAATACAACTTTGCACCGTGATAATGTAGAGATGCATTGTCAACTTAAAACAGATGCAATATGTGTTTGTTTCCGGCACAGCGCTTGCATTTAACTTAACCGATTTAAATTGTGTGAGCGACTCTTATTTAACTGATTTTATAATTTTATATTTAATGTTTATAAATGTACACCAACATTATGGAAACATTTCATCCTGCTGTAATAACAGTAATCTTGAATTTTCACTCTGAAACAGATTCAAAAATTAGGATGCTTTTATTTTCCCCTCATGGCTTCAGGAGCAGTATTCCACACAGTAATGGTGTCATAGGACTATTCAAAATGACGAGCAGCAACATATTGACCAAGGAGGTTTAACCGTCCACTGCACGCTAGAAAACATATTTCCACCCTTTCTGTGTTTTGCAAGGCCAAATGAACAAAATAGAATTGATTTGGAATAAGTATACCACATGCTATATTAACGAACAGTGAATGACAAATTTACATACACATGATGTCAGCCGGCAATACTTTACAGCCTTAATTGGTTTGGCTTGAGGCATTCTGTGTCAAAGTCGAGTGTGTTGCTTCCCTCGAGTTGTCCTATTTCTCGAGAACAGTTTTATTCTATCATCCGCCTGCATTCTCTTTAATGTAGTGTCCGTTCTGGAAGTAAGTTAATTATTGATGCCCAACAGCGGGGAAGTAATATCAAATAAATAAATGCAAGCGAGTGAGATATTTACACGAATATTGCTATATAAATAGCACCATTTGTGCTAAAATGTTGGAATAACCTTCGTTTAAATAAAAAAAATCACTCACGGTATATTTAAGCAAAGTTTCTCTTTATGGAAATTTGCTTTGCTCGGGGAAGCAATTTCCAGCACCGGTTGATTATAAATCTGAATGCTTTCTAGCTCTTGAATCAAACAACTAGCAATTTGGACCTTTTCTTGGTTTTACATTCAATAATTTGTTTTTCTTCAAACCCAGTATACAATTAAAGCGAGAGGTATCGAGTGGATCCACAATAGCGGCAGTTACGGACAACCGTCGCGAATGAATATTTAGATATGACAACTGCAACTCAATTATTTCTGTTAAATCAAGAGATGCGATTTTTGTGTGACAGCACTTTTGCCTTCGCATCTGAATCAGCAGAGAGAAATTGACGACTTTTCCACACTTATGGACCTAATTCCGTGTACTGCGGGAGTAGGGGGGCTGGATTTAACTCCCACTTAGCCAATCGAATAATTTAAACCCCTATTAAACTCGATGTAGTACACTGAAACTGGGTCAAGGTGTTTAGGCTACCCCAGTGTTAGCATACACAATTAATTAGGATGAGCCCGCCTGCACCATTCATCACAAATTGGTACTAAATTGGCAACGACTCAGTGAATCGTTTTGGTGGAGGCAGGGAGGGAGACAAGAGAGAGAGAGAGAGAAAAATCACACTGACACGCGACAGGGATGTTTTTTGGGTTGGTGGTCAAGGTCCTTGCTGGGTTAAAGCTTCATTCTGCTTCTGGCCTATTTCATTGTTAATATAAACCTAGACAGGAAGGGAATTGTAGTTAGTGCAATGTTAGGAAGACAAAGGGGGGAAAAAAAAGAGGAAAATCTGCATTTATAAATTGCCTTGGGGCTTCACCAGAACACCTGTAAAATGCATTTCGAGCAACAAGTTACTTTTTTTTTGGAATTGACTGTTCTTTAGGCAATTCTAGAATGTGAGCGGTAACTGGTGTAGAAATAATTCAAATTTCAGGTTTTGATATTCTGGTCAAAATTCTTGATATTCCTTCAAAGTAACCAATCACATTTTAATGTTACACTATGGGCTGAAGTATTGCATGGTTCCACATTGATTTAAGCAGGCAGATGCTTTTTCACTGCAAATTCTCATCAAAGTCAAGGGAAGCAGAGTACCATATATGGCCTTGAGGGGCTGGTGATATAGTTAATGACTGTAAAATGCTGGTGAGTTAGTCAGCCTTTTTCAATCATTAATAGTGCAGATAAACTGCACATCTTGCATTACTAAGCAGTGCTGTACACTATAATTAGAGCAAAATTGATATCGGTTTAACATTTTCGTGTTACCATCCAGGGAAGGTAGCCTTTCACTGCTTTGGGTTCAGACTGGTTGCAGTATAACTACAACTGGTGAACGAAAGAAACAATTTTCTAAAGTTCAAAAAGGTTTGCTCAACCTCTGTTAGATTTCTAGCTTTATGAAAGAATCAACTGTCCCATTTTGTAAATGAGAAATTTCACTCCAATAACAAATTGTGTTTATACAACACCTTTAACATCGTAAAACACATAGCACAATCAGGCAAAAATTGACATCGAGACAAAAAGGGAAATATGAGGAGGATGATTAAAAGTTTGGTCAGAGAGTTAGATTTTAATGAGGGTGGAGCAACGGAGGCATTTAGAGAGGGGATTCCAGAGGTCAGGACCTGGACAGCTTAAGGGGCAACTGGTGAGATGAAGGAATGGGGATTCCACAAGAGGCCAGAGTTGGAAGAACTCAGATTCTTGGTTGCAGGCTCGGAGGAGGTTACAGAAATGGAGGGGGGGGGGGGGAGGGGTGCTTCAAGGTCGCAAAGGGATTTGGACAAGAGGATGAGAATTTTAAGTAGGAGGCATTGTTGGACCGTGAACCAATGTAAACCAGTGAGAAAAGGATTGATAGGTGAGATGAACGAGATGTACATTAGGATATTGGCAGAAAAGTTTTGGGTGAGCTTAAGTTTATGCAGAGTGGAGAGCGGCAGTGGACCAAGAGAGCATTGGAATAGCCTAAAGGTAACAAAAACGTGAATTTGGATTTCTGTAGCAGATGGGCTGAAAGTGTGATGGAGATGGGGCAATGTCATAGAGATGAAAGCCTTTATGATAGAAAGGATATAGGGTTAAAATTTCAGCTCAGGATCAAATAGAATACTGAAAGCACGAACAGTCCATTTCAACTTGAGACAGTGACTATGGATGGTGTAGGTGGCAAGGATAAATAGTTTTAGAGGTCTGGGTTGCGGGAGTGGGTGGTGAGGGGTGAGCTTAGCATTTGGGGATATGCTCCAAAGTCAATAATTTTGATCTTATTTTTTAATTTGAGGAAATAGTTGCATATCTAGAACTGTTTGTCAGAAAAGCAACTTTCAGAAAGGAAGAGGAGTGGCCGATGGGGTGATAGTTTGCAAGAGGGGGATCACTAATGGGTGTATAAGGTACAGGTGCCGATTTGAAAGGTGGGGTTGAAAGGTCCACAATATCTGATGAGAGGGAACTATTTACCATGTCTACTAGCATGGAGAAGTTGGGTCTTCAGTTTGGTGTGATTAGAGTCACGAGAACAGGACACGAGTCTCATGGACAAGGTGAGCCTGGAAAGAGTCTGACATGGATTCATGGCAAGGGCAGGGGGAACCTGGGGCAAAGTTTGGCTTAGTGGGCAAGGGGAAGGGTGGGTGATGCACAGGAAGCAACTAAATAGATGGTCTGATTCTTAGTGACAAGGCAGACCATGAACTCCTGACAACTGTTCTAGATGAGGATATAGGGACCAATGGGAGGAGTTTAAGGACATGGCTGGTAGTGGAAAAATGTACCACTACAGAGGGTGTTATCTATGACTCCAGGTTAATCACAGGACAGTGAATAGTTTTGGCAGAAGAACTCAAGCACGAATGGCGTTTGATACGATCCAGCCAGACCTGGCAACAGATCTGTCTGATCGTGCACTGGATACATTCAAGCTTGTGCCTCTTGGACTTGAGGGAGAAAACATGGGGCCCTAGCAGTGGGAGCAAACAGGATTGGAGAGATAAGGGTTTTTCTGATCACAAGGGCATCAAGGGCAGAGTTGAGGGATTGATAGAGCATTTCAACAACTGCAGAAATATGGAGGGCCAAAGGTTTGCTAGCTGGGCTGTTGAAAGTGCAGTTGTAAGCTACTTTGGGGAGAGAGATTTCCAGCGGCAGACACAGAAGTGAGGTTGGATGGTTGGGGGCGGGGGGCGGGGGGGGGGTGGGGGGTGAGCGAAAGATGTTACTGGTGAAGAGTACAAGGCTGTGTTCAGTGTTGGCCTTGTCTGTGATTGAGACAAATAAAATAGAGAACTAGTAAGGTTGAGTGGTACATGTGCATGTGAATACGAGTAGGAGAGTTAAAATGGAAGGGGAGGTTAAGGGAGGATAGGAAAACAGTGAGCTGGAGGGAAGAGGGAATGGTGAGTTGAGATGGAGATTGAAATCAGAGAGGATAAGGAGTCGCTCAGCGTAAAAGGCTGAGGAAGGAAAGGAGCGAGGATATCTTGATGATTGAGTCAGGTTGGGGTTTGGCTGCAAGGTAAAGAATGATGCTTCTAAATGAGAGGCGAAAGGAGTGGAACAAGATGAGTTGACAAGAGTGGTTGAGAGAAAGTTCAAGGTAAGATACGGTGATAAGTGCCAGAGCTCCATTTTGTTTGGGTGGAGCACAGGTTGGAAAGTATAGGCAGTTGGGAAGTGTGGGGTGAGATGTCTTCACTTATTAGCCGAGTTTCTATCAAGGTCATAATATCAGTGCAATCATCTATATTAAGGTCATAGATGGCAAGGGTCTTGTTTGAACTGACATGCTGGAGAGGGATGTGAAGTGTCGATAATCACTAATTATTGATCTGCTGGCTAACTTCAAGGGGTCAACAGTGGAAGGGGTTGCAGAATGTGATTGTGGTTGGCAAGATTATCTCCCAGTCTATGAACTGGAGGCAAAGGTCAGTGAGAGAGGAGGATGGGGCAGTTCAGGTTGACGCTTGCAAGAAGGAAGGGACCAGTCTCAATGGGCTAGTTAGAAACTGCCAAAGGAGATATGGGACAAAGCTATGAGCTTATACAAGAAGGATTCAAGCTTGGGATGGCGACAGAACAGTTGGATGGAAGAGGGTGTCAGGAGTAGGTAACCGGAAGGGGTGGAGACGGGAGGCTCATGAGAGCTAGTGAGAAGAGAAAGGAAATTAATAGTCTAATAAGTGAAATATTCCACATGTATTAACCACTGTGTAGTTTTTTTATTATCAAGTGGAATATGGTATAAGATGGGTATAACTTACTTGCACCTCCAAAAATGCCACTGGTGTCAAATTGATGCATGGAGCTACTACAAGATAAAATCTAATTTGAGGTACAGCAGTCACCGGACTATGTTGATAAATTGGTTGGAACCTGGTTGGTTTTACAGTGCAAACATGAGGTAACCCTATTGTTTTTCCAGGTGGACTTGCTAGCAGTTCTCTGATGAAGGTTTGTCCATGTGATCTTGCATTTGTGAGATCAGATTGGCACCCAAGAGGATGCTGCACTAATAACATAAGTGTAGCATCAGCTACATAAAACTGCACCTGCTGTATATATCCACACAAGGGGATATACTGTCCTTAATATCTCAGAAACCTGAACAGCCAAATGCACCTGTCTGTTCTGTCTGGATTCATCATGCTGACAAAATCAACTGGACAGTATCCTGACAGGGGGCTTCAGTGACCTAATCATAGTCCTCTGGCTCGCTCCCAAGCAGATTCAACACATGCTGTGACATACCGAGCAGCAGGGGCATTGCATGGATGAAGGAACTGTTTCTCATACTATATCTAGGCAACTCTATATCCATGCCACTCAGCTGCCCCACACAGAGTAAGAAAGTGGACAGGCTGAGGCAGACACCACACTATTAAATATGATGTCAGCTGTTGCATTTGACACAGTAGAAGCAGATAACTAGCTACTACCTTTGCAGGAATTACTGTGGCCATCTATCAGCCAGATGTGTAATTTCTACATCAAACTAGGGTAGTATCTGGAAAAAAACACTACATTAGACATTGTGATACATTGTCCATACATAGACAGAAGTAGAAAGAAAAGGGTAAAAGGCACCGCGTCATTAAGTCTTTGGAATTTGTTTTGGACTTTGTACAGATAGAGTTAATTTGTACTAGGAAGGGGATGAATGGATGTACGCTGGTTGAGGTGAAGTACAGGGACATGACACATTTGGGTTTGCACATCAATTCATTAGGAATATGATACAGGAACGTTTGTACTGGGGTGAATTTGTAGTTTGAGTGAAACGGTTATCTAGTAAATGTTATTTGTCTTTTCTGCAATGTTGTGGGAGCTGATAATTCCTCAGACTCAACCATAATTCTCACTATCTTCTTCTTGGCCTTCTGATGCTCCTTTTGTACTTGCTGCATGCCGACTTCTATCTTGGTATTAAATAATGAGCAAGATACGCTCCACTGTTGTTTTCCGGATACTTTTTCAGGCTGTATAAAAGTCACCAATGGATTAATCCAGACTGTGGCATCTTTGCTTCAGTGTGTCTGTCGTATCTTTGTGTAGTACAGCTCCCCTCATTATAGCTATTATTTTCTGCTGTAGTTTGCACTTTCTATACTGCTATCATAAGCCATGGCTTGACAGGACTTTCCATACTCCAACTGACGACAGTGGAAATTCCATTAAATAATGGCAGATTTGTTGACTGGCCTACATTACATTTTAAGTAGCATCAGGTATACTTGGAGCCTATGTGTACAATACAGTTCTAATAGTCACATACAACCTGAATGTTTATGGAATGGAACCCACCCTGATAACTTGAGTATTGCTGAAAAAAGATCATCATGATATAGTGCTGCAGTGCAAATATCTATGGCTTCCTTAAGTGGGACATTGGTGAATAGGCTAGCAATGTCAAATGAGCACATGGACAGAGCATTGCTATTGATATGCAAGTCCTGCATGGCCTTTGCAAATGTGGAGTCCTTCACCATGTATGTGGAAAACTTGTTCAAAACTGCTTGTAACAATTCACCCAACCATTTGGCCAATTCATACTGTGCAGAGATGGTCATAGATAAGATAGAGTGTAAAAGGACATTGCTTTTGTGTGTCTTGGGCAGTCCATACATGCACGGACAGTGAGCCGTGAGGATGAACCCTGTCATGTATATCATGCTCATCGCTCTCGTACAAGTCCAGCAAGCATTTTTTTAAAGCTTACTTTCAAGCAAGGCTGTCTGGTCCACTTGCCAACCAATCAGCACTCTCTTCTCATACAGTATAAAGTTGTTGCTTCCCCCGACATGAGTATTCTTGCGACTGTCCTGATGAGTGCAAGACAAAAAGCTTCGACAAAATGTATTTTTTCAGAAACCTTTAACATTTGTGTCCCATTGAACAAGCCTCGTACTCTTGGCAACGGAGACACAGAGAAACATTAGCACCCTCTCATCTTGGTCACTTTGCTTTTGGGGGTGACCAAGTCCTTTGCCCTGACATAAAACGCACCAAGGCCGCAGGCTGGTTGGCCTGATGGGGTGTTTCCTGAGGCAGCTTGAAAGCAGCCAGTCACATGGAAACCAGTGGTGATTATTTTTTACTGTCATGGGCAGGATCAGCATGGACAAGGTGTGGAAGTGTGATTGCCGGAAGTGCTAAGGCTTGCCTCGGACTGTGGTGTTTTTTGTACGCTCGCCTGCTCGGGTAGGAGCAGGTCCACTCATCCTGCCTCTGATTCAGCTCCCCCGAAAAGATAGAAGACATAATTTTAAAAAATCAGGAATAATCTGAAAAATGCAAAAAAAAAGGAATAATCTAAAAAATGCAAAAAAAAAACAGGAATAATCTAAAAAAAATGCAACTAAAAAGGCTGGAAAACCCAATTTTAAAAATGCAAAAACATATAACTTCACTCTTAAGCGAGAAACGAGGGGTCGTAGGGTTTCAAAACTTAACGTTCTCAAGGTCAAGAAGCCAAATTTACGGGCGCACTTGTGGTTTTTAAACAGGCGCAAAGCAATGGCGCAATGTTTTAGTTGAAACCATTTGAAAATGTGGAGGTAAAGAGGCCCCACCTCTGTTTTATGTATTTTTGTGACCTTTAATGTGACTCCCAGGCTGGAAAGTGCAAGGCCAAGCACGCCCGGAATGTTTTCAATGTTCCTGGTTTCCAGTGAAATTTCCAACCCCTTGCGCAACTGACGCATCAAAGAGGAAAATCTACCATTTGTTTCAATTGTTTAATCGGCCACTAATGAGAACAAGCCTTTCTCTCGCCCTAATTCATGGTAATGGTTAAGAAGTTCTGCGCCAACTCCTGGCACATGGCGTCAATGCATATTGGGACATGGTACTCACAGGCATTGAAGTTCAGGGAAGTGCACAGTTTTGTGATATGTACTGCTGACGTGGGCCAGGAGGGGGCACAGTGAAATTTTCGCCCTTTAACCATAACGCGCGACCATTAAGTTCACGTACTTTTGCTTAGCTGGAACTGTGATTTAACCTTTTTGACGATGGGATTGGCATTTCTGCACCAGAGTTAAAAGAAGGCGATTTGTTGTTTGCATTTATTATTGCATCATTCTTCATAAATCTCAATTTGTAATTTAGGGAACTCAGGATTAGGAATTTCATGTGTTTGCTGGTAAATTAGCTATGCATTTAGAAAAAAAAACAGCCTGAACATTTCGTTAGTGCAAATTATGCAATCTTAAGCGAGCGTTAGTTTTGGCCCCTCCAGTCTATAATCTTTAAAACGCTACTTGCCTTTTATACTGACAATGTGATATTTCTTTGTATTCAACAGGGTCGGATTTAATAGCCCCTCCATAGTCAGAGAACCACATCGATACTTGTTTTTTCTCCGGAGAGAACAAAATTTAGTTAAACTAATGCAAGTCCTCCAGAGAAACTAGACTGATACTCCAGTGCGACAGAGTGCTGCACTGTCGAAGGTGTCGCTTTCTGAATGAGAAGCAGCCAATACTTATCCTTCAACCCGTCATCATTAAAAATCGAATTAGCTGGTCTTTGTCTCGTAGCTTTTTGTGGGGACCTTGCTGTACACAAATTGACTGCAGTGTTTCTTACATAATGGTGACAACACTTCAAAAGTGCTTCATCAGCTGCAAAGTGCTTTGGGACCGCCTGAGGTCATGAGAGGTGCTATATAAATGCAAGTTCTTTCTTTACTCTCACCCACACTATTTCCTCCCATTAACTATGAAGCTAACACTTTTCCATCTAGTCTTGTATATCTACTTGTTTCAAATTTAATGGCATGGGAAAAGTAGATTCAAGGGCGAGCACAGTCTCTATAAGATAAATAGCATTAAGAAATAAACATTTACTCATTCGTCGGATGTGAACATTGCTGGCAAGGCCAGAATTTATTGTCCATTCCTAATTGTCCTTCAGATGAGGCGGTGAGCTGCTTTATTGATTCATCGTAGTCTGTGTGATGTTGGTAGAGAGGGAGGTGGTACTGTCAGGGAGGGTGTTTCAGGACTTAATCCATTGACAGTGAAGGAACGGCGATATAGTTCCAAGTCAGGACGGTGTGTGACTTGGAGGCGGAGCCCGCAGGTGGTGGTGCTCCCGTATGTCTGCTTCCCTTGTCCTTCTAGGTGGTAGAGTTTGCAGGTTTGGAAGGTGCTGTCGAAGGTGCCTTGGTGAGTTGCATCAGTGCATCTTGTATATGGGATGCGCTGCTGTCACTGTGTGCTGGTGTTGGAAGGAGTGAATGTTGAAGGTGGTGGATGGGATGCCAGTCAACTATTTTGTCCACAATTGTGTTGCACTCCTTGAATGGTGTAGGAGCTGCACTCATCCAGACAAGTGGGGAGTATTCCATCACACTGCTGACTTGTGCCTTGTAGATGGTGGACAGGCTTTGGCGAGTCAAGTGGTGAGTCACTTGTCACAGGATATCCAGCTTCTGAATGCTTGTAGCCACATTTATCTAGTTGGTCCATTTAAGTGTTTGGTCAATGGTGACCCCCAATGATCTTGGTGGGGGGGTTTCAATGATGAGTCTCTCCCAATACCTGACAAATGTTACTTGCCACTTATCACCCTGAATGTTGTCCAGGTCTTGCTGCGTATGGACACAGACTACTTCCGTATCTGAGGAGTTGTATGTGGAGCTGAACACTGTGCGATCATCAGCAAACATCCCCACTCCTGATCCTATAATGGGGGGAAGGTAATTGACGAAGCAGCTGAAAATGGTTGGGCTGAGGCACTACCCTGAGGAACTCCTGCAGTGATGTCCTGGGACTGAGATGATTGGCCTCCAAAAACCACAACCATCACCCTTTGTGCTAGGTCTGACTCCAGACAGTGCAGGCTTTCCCGCCTTATTTCCATGGACTCCAATTTTACTCAGGCTCCATGATGCTACATTTGGTCAAATGCTGCCTTGATGTCAAGTGCAGTCTCTCTCACCTCATCATGTTTGGACCAAGGCTGTAATGGGTTCTGGAGCTGAGTGGTCCTAAACTGTGCATCATTGAACAGGTTATTGTTGAGTAAGTGCTGTTTGATAGCACTGTCAATGACATCACTTCCATCACTTTGCTGATGATTAGGAGTAGGTTGATGATCCGATAATTGGCTGGTTTGATCTGCCGTGTTTTTTGTGGCAGGACATACTTGGGCAATTTTCCATTTTTCAGGAAGAAGCCAGTGTACTGGAACAGCCTGGATATGGGCATGGCTAGTTCTGGAGCATAAATCTTCAGCAAAGCCCAGTCTGACAGATATGTACTTCAGGACTCGGCCAGCTCGGTCAGTAGTGGAGCTAGCGGGCCACACTTGGTGATGGACATATAAGTTCCCCACCCAGAGTACTTTCTGTGACCTTGCCACCCTCAGTGGTTCCTCCAAGTGGTGTTCAACACGGAGGAGTGCTGCTTCATCAGCTGAGGGAGGGTGATAGTTGATAATCAGCAGGACGTTTCCTTGCCCATGTTTGACCTGATCCCATGAGACTTCATGATATCTGGAGAATATTTTGAGGATTTTCAGAGTCACTCCCTCCTGACCATACATCACTCTGACACTACTTCTAGTTGGGTGTGTGACTGCTGGTGGGACAGGGCATACACAAGGATGGGGGTGATGAGAAGTCTGGAGCATTGGCTGAAAGGTATGATTCTGTGAGTTTGAGTTTTTCAGGCTGTGACTTGACCGGTCTGTTGGTCAGCTCTCCAAATTTTGGCACCAATCAATAGATGTTGGTGAGGATCAGCTAGTGTGGGAGGGCCTCTGTCATATCTGAATCCGATGCTTAGGTCAATGTCGAGTGGTCTGTCTGGTTTTGTTCTTGTTATAGTTTGTCGTAGAGGTTTGATGTAACTGAGTACCTTCCTCACCCACCTTAGGGGGCAGTTGAAAGTCAACTACATTGCTGTGGGTCAGGAGGCATGTATCAGCCAGACTTGGTAAAAGTGGCAGATTTCCCTCCCTAAAGACATCGATGAAAAACCACATGGATTTTTACAACAGTACGGGTAGTTACATGATCACCACTACTGATATTAACTTTTTATTCCAAATTTATTTAATTAACTGAGTTTAATTCCCCCAGCTGTCATGGCAGGATTTGAACTCATGAGTCTGGATCATTAGTCTGGGCCTCTGGATTCCTCTTCCAGTTACATAATCTCTATGCTATCATTCCCAGTGGACATTAGATACCTGGAGTACCAATTCCACCCCTCCACTACCTCACTAGTTCTTATTCAAATAATGTCACTGGACCCATGTTATCCCTCAGAACATTCCTGTTGTTGGGTGAATGAATTCCAAAGAGCTGTACTGTACTTGACATCGTCCCCAGTTTTATTTTAATTGCTCAGAGTGAATTGGAGATTCAGTGGCCTTTTGAAAGTGCTACTCTTATCCCCCTTAAAATTTGAAACTCTTTGGGGCTGAGTTTTCAATTCAGGGTCAGGAACCCGACACCCGGATCATTTCTGGGTCCTGACCTCACCTGGCTTTAGCGCCAGTGATGCAACACGATTTTCATATGCAAAGGGTCTAATTGTCTTGGGGGTGTGTTTGGTGCCCAATCAGTGGTATCGGGAGTGACCTGGCGGCAGGATCTGGTAACCGAAGGCATTTTGTAAAGGCAAATGCCGGAGGTGACTGGGTTTGCTGCTCTTTTTCTTATGGGATGTGGCCGTTGCTGCCTAGGCCAGCATTTACTGCCCATCCCTAATTGCCCTTGAGAAGATGGTGGTGAGCCGCCTTCTTGAACCGCAGCAGTCCCTGTGGCGTATGTTGTGCAGCTAGGGAGGGTGTGCCAGGATTTTGATCCTCTGACAGTGAAGGAATGGTGATATATTTCCAAGTCAGGCTGGTGAGTGGCATGGAGGGGAACTTCCAGATGCTGGTATTCCCATGTATCCGCTGCCCTTGTCCTTCTAGATGGTGGTGGTGGTGGTTTGGAAGGTGCTATCTAAGGAGCCTTGCTGAGTTCCTGCAGCGTATCTTGTAGATGGTGCACATTGCTGCCACTGTGCATTGATGGTAGAGGGAGTGAATGTTTGTGGATGTGGTGCTAATCAAGTGGGCTGCTTTGTCCTGGATGGTGTCAAGCTACTTGAGTATTGATGGAGCTGCACTCATCCAGGCAAATGGAGAGTATTCCTTCACACTCCTGACTTGTGCCTTGTAGATAGTAGGCAGTTTTTGGGGAGTCAGGAGGTGAGTTACGTGTGACAGGATTCCTAACCTCTGACCTGCTCTTGTAACCACAGTCTTTATATGGCTAGTCCAGTTCAGCTTCTGGTCAATGGTAACTCCCAGGATGCTGATTGTGGGGGATTAAGTGATGGCAATGCCATTGAACATCAAGGGGCGATGGTTTGATTTTCTTTTGTTGGAGATGGTCGTTGCCTGGCACTTGCCACTTGTCAGCTCAAGCTTGGATATTGTCCAGGCCTAGCTGCATTTGGACATGGACTGCTTCAGTATCTGAGGAGTCACGAATGGTGCTGAACATTGTGTAATCATCGGTGAACATCCCCACTTCTGACCTTATGACGGAAGGAAGGTCATTGATGAAACAGCTGAAGATGGCTGGGCTGAGGACACAACCCTGAGGAACTCCTGCAGTGATGTCCTGGAACTGAGATGATTTGTTCATTGATACAATATAGCAGCTGGGTGCCCAGAGGGCCAATGCTGGTTTGGCGGGCATCCACGGATGGCACCAAGGTTCTCCAGTGCCGCCTTTGAGTCATTAACTGAGGCAGTAGCAGACAGGAGGGAGATCCTGTTCCTGACAACTAGAAGAAGAAATCAGCCTTGAGTCATGAAGAGGGCCTGGATGAATGTGACCATGGGGGTCAGCAGCCAAGGAGTGACCAAAAGGATGTGGGTCCAGCATCGGAAATATTAAGTGACCTGATGAGGTCTGGAAAGGTGAATGGCAAACGACCCCCGGGTATCAGGGCTCTAATTCAGTACACAGCAGTGTGCGTGTGAGCTGAGCAGACTGAGTGCCCATGGCTCTCCCTAATATTGTCAGACCAAGTGGCCAATTGCATCATTGAGATGTGAGTAACCCTCACATATAGGGTGCAGTTGAGCAGGGGGCATCACTGAGGAACGCAGCAGCTCCCATCAATGTGACGTTGGAAAAGATGAGTGAGGCCAGTCTACTCCTACATCATTTTTCCTCATCCGGCAGGAAAAGAGAGCTCGCGACTCTCAGGAAATCTATCGGATAGGTGGTGGTGCATTGGACCTCTGCACTCTGACCTCAATGGAGGAGATAGCGCTGGAAATTGTGACGTTGCCAAGGAGTCAGGCCAAGGGCAATGGTGAGATTGGAGGCTGTGACGGGCAGAGTCATTTGATAGCTCTGTCCTGAGGTAATAGAAACTCCTGCCCAATGCGCGCTGTGGGTCCTTAACTGCTGCCATCTGTGGGGTTGGTTGTGCTGAGCCATCTGATGAGTTGCCTGAGATCTTATCATCACTTTCTTGTGTTTCCTACAGAGCTTGTAGTGAAGTGGGAGCAGAGTGTCACAGGCCAGATGTTGCTGCCCTCCTCGGTGAGGTGGGGGGTAGTGGGGAGTAGGGGGGGCGGTGGGGAGTGGGGCGGAGGGAGAGACCTCACTGAGCTTGCACCATCACTTCATATCTCTGCACCATCAACCAGTGCCAACACCCTCACCTCGGCTGGGCCTCAATCAAGGTTAGGACAGGGATCACTGGGTGAGCAGCATGTCAAGACTGAGCAGGAGGAGGAGAGTGAGGCAGAGTTAGCCGTGAGAGGTCCCCTTCAGAGGACAGAGGCCAGGCACAGCCATGCTCCGCTGGGTGAAGGTACTGGACCTAGGGTGTCACAAACAAGGAGGAGTTTTCTGGAGCATCAGAGGCAGATGAGTTCCTGAATGTTGGAGATCCCTGAGGCATTGTGGAGGTGTGGGCAGACAGCGGAGGACTCAGGGACTTGAGCGCTTGAGCTCCTCCATTGAGAGTGTGGCCACCCTCTTGAACAGCCACAAGCAACACCATTCAGTGCGTGCAGGAGATCACAGGCACAGAAAGACGGAGACTTTTGCAGCATTGACTGCTCAGTGTCGATGGTGCAGAGACTCTTGGAGTGGATACTGGCTGTGTCTCATCCAGCGCGTGAGGGCACCACAGGCTGAGGAAGTCAAAGTGGCTGATGAGGAGTCCACCCTTTAGGGAACCGACATCATTCCTCTGACTGAGGAACCATCCATGTCACAAGACCCCGTGGCAGAGGTTGCCTTTGCAATGGTGTTGATGCTGCAGCCTGTGGGTGCACCTCCCAACATAAGGACAGAAGCCAAGGGCATCTCAGCTGTGAGCAGAGAAAATGGACTGCCTCCAACTCAGCCTCAGCGATATGGGGAGAAGCCCATTGATGTGGATGGGAACTCAATGTGGCACGCTGTTAGTTGCACTCTATGGGTCACCTGGGTGATATATTCTCAATTTGTTGGTTAACTGACTTTTCTTCAGATAATAATTGCATATGCCTTTGATCGGACTTGTGTGTTATTATTACTTGATGTCAAAAAGGGAATGGAGTTGTGTGGGGGTGTGGGGCCTGGGTTTGCTGTGGTGCCATGCTGTTGGCGGTGGGAGATGCTATTTTCTAATGCTTTTGGTTGGCACTGGGATTCTTCAGATTTGTCTGCTTGCTGGATGATCTCTCTCTCTCTCTCTGAGGGAAGGTGAGATACAGGCCATCTGTCATAAGGGCTAAGAGGCACTCAAGTGAAACGTTGCTGAATTACAGCAGTCCCTGTGGTCATTGCAGCCTGCTGATCACTGAGGCCTGGAGTGGTCTCGGCAGTCTTCTTTCAATGTCTGGGCACCAGGCACCTCTGGAAATTCCCCCTTCATCCTTCCTTCTGTTTTTCTCCCTCCTCTGAGGAAGAGCGGCATTCCATGTCCTTCTCTTCACCCAGCTCCAGACCTCTTTGCACTGTCATGTTATGCAGCACACAGCAAACAACCACAGTCTGAGACACTCTGGCTCATTCTGGAGGGGACCACCTGACCGGTTAAAGCAATGGAAGCACATCTTCAAGATGTTAACGGTCTTTTCAATGCTGGTTCATGCTAGGAGGTGGCTCTGGTTGTACTGCCACTCTGCATCCATGTCTGGGTATGGGATGGGCATCAGGAGCCACCTCATCAGAGAATAACTCTTATCCAGCAGGCATGCACAAGGGTTTGGTTGTTTACCTGAAGAGGTGCGACACCTGGGGCTCTCGCAGGATGAAGGAATGATGTAGGAACAGGGCACACCCACAAGATGCACTTCTTGTGGTCAGAGACCAGATGAACATTCAGTGAGTGGAAGTCTTTTCTGTTTAGGAATTTGGTCTGTCTGTGCCTTGATGATTATATGACCCCCCTTGGACCTGAGGGAAACCATTGGTGGTGACAAGCCCCAGTGTCCTCTCTGCCTACACTGGCCTATCTGTCTCAAAATAGATATATCCCTCCATCCTCTGGAATAGGGCACCTATGACCTGTGGGATGCCCCTGCATGATGGCATGATGAGCTGCCAACTGTGAGATGTTACCCGGGTTAGCAGCTGATCCCTGGGATGACGAGGCTGCATAAAAAAATTCAGCGCCACAGCGAACCTGATGGCTTCAGGTAGGGGTCAGCAATGGGGGCCTCAAGACATCGGATCATTATATACCAGAGCACACGTGTCTGAGACTGTCTGAATGGGCTCAGTCTCCAACGGTACTGCAGCTCTGTCATTTGCAGGTAGCTGACCCCTGAGTGGCAAACCCAATGTTTTGGGTGGTGCCTTCTTCCCCTTGCAGCCTCTCTCTCTGCTCCTTTCACTCCTCCTGACTAGGAGGATGAATCTGCTGAAGATCTTCCTTGCTACTCTGTCCAAAGTCAGAGTAGCCTGTTCCCATCTGAACTCCCTTAGCTGGCACTCATCCGTTCACCAGGTTTTCTTCTGCCCACCCCTGATGCCCAAATGATGCCAGCAGCCTCACGTCCCTCTCAAGAGTCCTACCACTCACAGCTCACAAATGCAATCCAACACAACTCCAGCAATGGCAACTCTGTATCACTGGTCGAAGAGCTGAGCATTATTCTCCACCATTTAAATATGTTTACCACGGTATTCATTCGCCTCCAGTGCTCCCCATTGTGTTCACGTTAGCTGCACCTTGATGTGTCTCAGACACTGTGTATTTCCTGTCCCTCCTGATTGAAACTTTAAAACTGCTTCTCCGAGACTGTTAAAAAGCTCACCCATGAGTTCAACAACCACTTAAATAGTGGCAGGTTTCCAGCTCTCCCTCAACTCCTGCCTTCCCTTTGAAAGTTGTGTTGCATTCTAGAGGCATTAGAATCCAGTGACGCCTTCTGGGAATGCAATTTTCAACATGTGCCCACACACTTACCCGCACCCATGGGCACTTAGAAATCTAGCCCTGATAACTCTTATGTGGTATAAATCAAGTAATTTGCTGAGAATTGGTTAGATTTTTTTTTTATTTGTTCATTTGATGTGGGTGTCACCTGCTAGGCCAACGTTTATTACCCATTCCTAAATGCCCTTGAGAAGGTGGTGGAAAATTGCCTTCTTGAACCCCTGCAGTCCATGTGATGTATGGTCCATATAATGTATGTACACCCACAGTGCTGTTAGGCAGGAAGTTCCAGGATTTTGATCCAGGAACATCGAAGGAATGGTGCTATATTTCCAAGCCAGGGTTGTGTGTGACTTGGGAGGGGAACTTCCAGCTGGTGGTGTTTCCATGCATCTGCTGTCCTTGTTCTTCTAAGTGATAGAGGTCGCTGGTTTGGAAGGTGCTGTTGAAAGAGCCTTGGTGAGTTGCTGCACTGCATCTTGTAGATGGTACACACACTGCTGCTACTGTGCATCGGTGGTGGGGAGTAAATGTTGAAGGTGGTGGATGGGGTTCCAATCAAGCGGGCTGCTTTTCTCTGGCTGGTGTTGAGCTTCTTGAGTGTTGTTGGAGCTACACTCATCCAGGTAAGTGGAGAGTATTCCATCACGCTCCTGACTTGTATTTGTAGATGGTGGACAGGCTTTGGGTGGTCAGGAAGTGAGTTACGCCTCACAGACTTCCCAGCCACTGACTTTCTCTTGTAGTCACAATATTTATATGGCTAGTCCAGTTCAGTTTCTGGTCACCCCAGGATGTTGATAGTGTAAAGAATGTCTGTGTCATTATACTATATTATGGCAGCTGTTTCAATGGCTCTCAAAACTGAGTCCAAAGATTGTAGAATCAAGCCCCAATTGAAACACAAGAAGATCAGCCATGATTTGGAGAGGACTAGAATATAAAAGCAGGGATGTGCTGCTAAGGCTTTATAAGGCTCTGGTCAGACCACATTTAGAATATTGTGAGCAATTTTGGGCCCCGTATCTCAGGAAGGATGTGCTGGCCCTGGAGAGGGTCCAGAGGAGGTTCACGAGAATGATCCCAGGAATGAAAGGCTTAACATATGAGGAACGTTTGAGGTCTCTGTGTCTATACTTGATGGAGTTTAGAAGGATGAGGGGGGTTCTGATTGAAACTTACAGAATACTGAAAGGCCTGGATAGAGTGGACGTGGGGAAGATGTTTCCAATAGTAGGAGAGACTAGGACCCAAGGGCACAGCCTCAGAGTAAAGGGAAGACCTTTTAGAACAGAGATGAGGAGAAACTTCTCTAGCCAGAGAGTGGTGAATCTATGGAATTCATTGCCACAGAAGGCTGTGGAGGCCAGGTCATTGAGTGTATTTAAGACCGAGATAGATAGATAGGTTCTTGATTGGTAAGGGGATCAAAGGTTACGGGGAGAAGGCGGGAGAATGGGGTTGAGAAACTTATCAGCCATGATTGAATGGCGGAGCAGGCTCGAGGGGCGGAATGGTCCACTCCTGTTTCTATTTCTAATGTTCTTATGTTCTAATCCAGGGATACTCAGTAGTACTGTGGAGTACTATACTGTTTGGAGGTGCTTGTAGGGGGATATCAAAGATACAATAGCAATGTGTGAACAAACTCTGTGTCGGCTGGGAGGGAGGGGGTGTTGGTGGGGTGGGTGGGGGATGGTGGGAGATGTGTCTCAGCCAACATTGCTATTAACCTAATTGTTATTTCTGGGATTTTGCTGTATGCAAATTGGCTGTCATGTTTGTTAACCGGACAACAGTGACGACATTTTTAAATAATTCAACGGCTGTGAACTGCTTTTGGATTTAGTAGCAGTGGTAAACTACAGACTGATACTAGTCTACATAATCCACTTATCCTTTGGGCCCGTGGGTTATTTGGTTTGATGTCATGTTGCTTATTTTTCTATAAACCGCCAACTCAAATCATGCTTGTGGAGTAAGTTGTCACGTTTGTAATTCATCGAGACCTGGTTGATAATAGAGGCATAACAGCATCTGTCATGATTGTAAGGGATACATACACTATGCTTGCCATCCAAGTAGGAAGTATTCTCAAAGTAGTTTCAGTAAGCACAATATGAAATGACTTTTATTCATGGTGTGGCTACACATACTGCATGAGCCGGATTTTCACAAACAAGGCAGGAATGTCAAGCCGGGAAACTTCCTGACCTGGCAGACCCCTCTCCTTTAAAAAGACCCCCTCTGAGGTGCCACGAACCACGTCTCCGTGCCTGGCTCCATGAAAATAGTGGGGTCTGAAATGCCTATCCGAGCAATGGAGTAGGCAAGGGCGGGTTTGCAGAGTGCAGATCACCTAATGCTACCCGCACCCTTATCCCAGGGCCATAAAAATCCCACAAGATGCGAATGGGGCTGGGAATCCAGAGATTGAGACCTGCCCGTTATTTTTAAATCTCACCCATTCCCCTTTCCCCACCCACCACCCCCCACGCAGCCACTTGTGATCTGACATGGACAGAGGCATGCAAATCCAGGCCCAAGTGTTTGCAAATGAAACTATTGAAAGCTGACGTAAAGTGTGCCAGTTAAAGATGTGAATATCAGGGAAAGTCCCTAAACGGTCAGTTTGATACATGGAAGAGGTAATCTCGAGTTTGGAATTATCCTCCATCATTGGTGAGAGGGACACATCAGTTGGAATACATTATTACCGTTCCAGAGCGCATATGGGTGAGAATTTGGCCTCAAATAGCAAAAGCTAGAATCATTGTCCAAAGTGTTTAGGGGCATAAATACACACAAAACATTTAATATTCAGCATGTTGGTTGATATAATGGTCATCTTCAATGTACTAAGATATTGTTATTATCAGTTTAAAGGCATCTTAAGATGAACATTGGAGCATCACCTAATGTCATTGTGCTTGGTGTGTCAATCTACCCTGAAGGCAATTCACTAGAGGATTTTATTTTACTGATGATTTTTTCTAAAATTCCTTAGATAGTGATATGTGGATGATAACGTTTGCTATATTTAAATCTGTAGCAGCATGTAATAATTTTTTGCATGTCTTAATGGGCTCCATGCTGCGTTCAAATTCACCTTTGAAATGGAGCAGTCAAATGAACTCCCTTTCTTTGATGTAGTAGCTGAGAAATCTGCCAGGGGGTTCTCTAGCACAGTCTACCGCAAGCCTACTTTCACTGGTCAATATACACATTGGGGCTTTTACAGTTCCTACAGGATTGGCCTTATCGACAATCTCAAAACTAGGACCCAAGCTATTTGTTCACCATGCAAGCTTAATGCTGAAATAAGGGGCATCAAAGGCCTGTTGCAGGATAATGACTACCCTGATCAGATCATTTCGCGTTGTATATCACGCAAACTCATGAACAGGCCTAAGGCCATCACTTTCAGCCCTGAAAAGTGCCCAGTCTACCTCAGGTTACCCTGAAAGGGCAAGGTATCTCAAAAATTTGAGCAATTAGTGAAGCTAGCTGTTTCACGCTGTTACTATGCAGTAGCAACACGAGTGGTATTTGTCACAAACAGGATGCTGCCGTCAAGCCAAAAAGGTGTTCTGCCTATCACACAAATGAGTAATGTGGTGTTTGAATTTCAGTGCCAGTCTGATGCTAGGTATGTAGCCCGTATGTCCCAAAGTCTAGCGGATCACATCAAACAGCGTGTCCCAGCCGCTGTTCGCAATGGGCAAGGTACAGACCTTCCAAAACCAGCCCGTGCTTGCAAAACTTAAAACACAGTGTCCAACATTAGATGTGATTCTGCGATTGGACAACATTTGCTAAATAATCCTCAGTGTGCTAAGAATTACGCTGACAACCAATTTAAGATTGTCAGTCGAGCTCATTTGTGTGTACTGGAAGCTACATATATAAATCCACAGGACTCTGTTCTTTACAGTAGAAAGAATATGTACAGACATTGCACTTTTCTCAGTTCAAACAAATTTAGTAATAGCCATTCGCTGGTTCATCCCTCAGGGCAATGCCCTGACCAATCAGTGTCAAGCTGCCTGGTTTAAATTTCAAACAAAAAGTGCTCGGCAGTTAACAGTTAGTCACCATTAACTGGTGCATTCTGCATGGCAACGCCTCAAACAATCAGAGTTCACTTGCCAACCAATTGGCACTGTCTTCTCACACAGTATAAAGTTGTTGCTTCCCCTGACATTGGTATTCTTGCAGTTGTCCCGACCAGTGCAAGATGAAAAACTTTGATAAAATGTCTTTTTTCAGCAATATTCAAAATGTAAGTAGCTTAAAAATAGGACTGTTACAATATTACATTTTTACTTCTCAATCTCATAGTTATTTTACAGTTAAAGTTACATATTTTCAACTTGATGTTTGAGTAGTTGAAAACATAGGAACAAATAGATGTCCAAAAGGGACTGCTATAGTCCAGAACCTAGTGAATTAAACTTACTTTTATTGGGTATAAAAATATTCATGTGGTGGAAGGTTTCATTGTATTTGCCCTCAAAAATGTAAATAAATTTGGCATATTGTCCAGAGTGAGCAGCAAAAAAAAAAATCATATTAGGTTAACCTGGATAGATAATAAAGTCTGATAGGAATTCAACCAAAGCCCAGATTTCCACTCAGTGGAAAACAAAGAAAGAATGTTCTGACACCTGGATTATTCTTCCCGATGTTGGGGTGATGAGATGGCAGCTTTGTTCTACATTTAACCCACTCCGTTCATAACCTGTGAATGCTTAATGTCTACTGTAACTGAGAAACTGTTACATGACAGGCCTTCCCTTGAAGACCAAAAAGCTCCTAAAATCTCAGATAATGTTTACATTCGTAGTCATGGCAAATATCGTACAACTGATATTTCCATAATAGAACCTGATCGGGTTAGTGAGTCATACTGAATCAGGAATATGTTCATGTTCCGCCTAATTATAAAACAATTATATAACGATATATAGCGCTATTGCATTTTTGTTACAACTGAATGACTAAAATCAATTGTGTGTGAATAATAAATTATAATTGGTGTATGCTTTTGATGAAGAACCTAATTTTTATTCTTTAAAACTTTAGTTTCCAGTTGGCCTAAAATTACCAAAAAAGGATATGACCTTTAAGACTATGGTTTACCACTTATATATATCCTATATACAAATAAATAAATTCAATTAAACAACATCCTTTGTCACAGTAGACTGTAAGTTTATGTGTCTTTGCTCCTGATGTTTAACTAGTGTTTTGTAATTGAACCAATTTAGTTATTGAGTGAGGATACAGTTTTCTTTTATTAATTACTGAAAGTGTAAGCTAATTGTAACATGAGACTTGTGCTCCATGGAGATGCACCCTACCCTCTTTAACACTGAGGTAGAACGGAGTAACACTGCAACCTTGCCTGCTAGCAGTCTTTTTTTCAAAGTATAGCAATTAGAACTGTGTAATGGATGAGATAAAGTACTGATCAGACCATTTCATTTAAGCAAAAATGAGGGATTAGTTAATCTTTTCACAATGAACAAGACCTCTGGGACTGTGTTAAAAGGAAAGGTAGGCTAGAATAGTAAATCCCAGTTTCATTGACCGAAACCATGTGCAAATTAAGTATTTGTGTGGAAATAATGTTTCACGGGATAAGGCACAGAGGTTTGTGATGGAATTTTATAGGTATACTGTGCTTGGTAGATCAATGCAATCAATGTCACGACTTACTTTTGTTACAGAAGGTTATATGAGCCTCTGAACTGCCTGTTTACTGAACTACTGTTAGGCAAAAGGCTCCCAAGGCCAATACATTGCTGAACAACTGATGAGTTAAGCATGGATTAAACATTTCCTAATGAGAAACTCACTGATCATTAGCAATTTTTGAGGAATTCCCTGGTAATTAGAGATTTGTACCTTGCATCTGTGGTGAGAGTCATGTTGAAATAAATAGATGGGCTAAAAAAAAAATCAATTATCCTGATATTAAACCCATTTTGGATCCACCTCTTTTTTTTTTGCCATATTCTTTAAAAAAATAATTAATAATTAGTAAAATTAGTTTGATGCATCACAATAATATGAACAGGGTGCTCCTGTGATCATGCACTGTGGTGAATATATTTTTGAATGATAATTAGATGCTCAAAACTGCCTTGGTGTTGAGGTCCAGGAGGAAATAAAAGCCTCTTGATTGACTTGTGGGATGGGACTGAGGTTTTCCCGCTGCGCTCGCACAGCGGTTTCATGGAGACTAAAAAACATGAGCTGTGGCAAATTGGATCATCATACAAGTTTCAACTGGCCCTTTGTGTACTAGTTGTAAATTGGGAGCTGAAATTTCTGAGCAGTATGTATTAGCAGAGGTTTGTGAGAGCTTCCCCCATAGTTAGCTTGTGTAAATAGCTTTCTCTCCCCCCGCTTGTTTAAATGAATAATCTGAAGTACTTACCTATTTTTATGTTTATGCAATTGCTGTAAGGAGCTGTTAGAGCTAAGCATATGCTTACTGTGACATGTAAGCACAGAATGAGCGGTATCTAGAGATTGATACGTTGGAAAACAGAGAATTTCACCAGTGAATAAGAGGCTGCATTTGCATTGACCGCTGGAAGGATTTGTAAAGTACTTTTATACCCAAAGCAAGATTTTTAAAAAATTGCATAATAACATATCATCCTACAGACAGGATACCCAGCAATGTTTTTTTTTTGTTCCATTAAGTGTCACAAAGTGTGAAAAATAAGCTGTGAACAGTTAGCAGACACCTCTCAGGCACATGTATGGACCTGTAATATATAGTATAAAAAGGGATTAATTCTTGTTTTGTATTAGGTGAGCAAAGTACATTTTATATGAGCAATCAGCAGGTGAAGATGATATTGATTGCTATTTCATTGCCAGCTTTCAGCAACTTGTTAAGACTGGGTCTTGTAGCAGTTGGGCTTTTGACCGTTGAACTGCATCAAGAAATGACTGTGATCGACTCTCCAAAGAAAACTTATACCCTAACTCGAATGTCAACTAATTGGCAAGGACAACACTTGAAGATATTGGCTTGAAATGCTTAAGTATTTGCAAATACAGCCTTACAAATGCTGGGAAGAGGATTTTACCATTATCTTTGTAGCAATAATGGGCTGAGTTTTTGCCCCCATGTGGGGAGTGGTACGAAGGCGGGAGGCACAAAGATTCTCCCTGCCGGCCAGCATGCCGGTTTTCTAGCACCATCTCACCCCTGGGTCATTTTCCTGAACATGGATTGGGGGAGTGGAAGGGGAGGTAATGGCCAATAAAAGTCTATTTTCAGAGGCCGGCTCAGGCTATGGGTCACCTATGGGGTGGGGGTGGGGGTGGGGAAAAGAGTAGGGGGTGGGGGCGGTGGGGGGGGGAAAAGAGTAGGGGGCGGTGGGGGGGGGGAAAGAGTAGGGGGCGGTGGGGGGGGGGAAAGAGTAGGGGGCGGTGGGGGGGGGGGAAAGAGTAGGGGGCGGTGGGGGGGGGGGCGGTGGGGGGGGGGGAAAAGAGTAGGGGGCGGGGGTGGGGAAAAGAGTAGGGGGTGGGGAAAAGAGTAGGGGGCGGGAAAGAGTAGGGGGGGAAAGAGTAGGGGGTGGGGGGGGAAAGAGTAGGGGGTGGGGGGGGAAAGAGTAGGGGGTGGGGGGGGAAAGAGTAGGGGGGGAAAGAGTAGGGGGTGGGGGGGGAAGAGTAGGGGGTGGGGGGGCGGAAAGAGTAGGGGGTGGGGGGGGAAAGAGTAGGGGGTGGGGGGGGAAAGAGTAGGGGGCGGTGTGGGGGGGGGAAAAGAGTAGGGGGTGGTAGCGAGGGAAAAGAGTAGGGGGCGGGGGTGGGGAAAAGAGTAGGGGGCGGGAAAGAGTAGGGGGGGAAAGAGTAGGGGGTGGGGGGGGAAAGAGTAGGAGGTGGGGGGGGAAAGAGTAGGGGGTGGGGGGGAAAAGAGTAGGGGGTGGGGGGGAAAAGAGTAGGGGGTGGGGGGGAAAAGAGTAGGGGGTGGGGGGGGAAAAGAGTAGGGGGTGGGGGGGGAAAAGAGTAGGGGGGGGAAAGAGTAGGGGGGGGAAAAGAGTAGGGGGTGGGGGGGAAAGAGTAGGGGGTGGGGGGGGGAAAGAGTGGGGGCTGGTGGTTGGGGGGAAAAGAGTGGGGGCTGGTGGTTGGGGGGAAAAGAGTGGGGGCTGGTGGTTGGGGGGAAAAGAGTGGGGGCTGGTGGTTGGGGGGAAAAGAGTGGGGGCTGGTGGTTGGGGGGAAAAGAGTGGGGGCTGGTGGTTGGGGGGAAAAGAGTGGGGGCTGGTGGTTGGGGGGAAAAGAGTGGGGGCTGGTGGTTGGGGGGAAAAGAGTGGGGGCTGGTGGTTGGGGGGAAAAGAGCGGGGGCTGGTGGTTGGGGGGAAAAGAGTGGGGGCTGGTGGTTGGGGGGAAAAGAGTGGGGGCTGGTGGTTGGGGGGAAAAGAGTGGGGGCTGGTGGTTGGGGGGAAAGAGTGTGAGGGTGGGGTTGGGGTGCTATTTATTATTTTACAAGTTGCAGAGAGAGCCCCCAAGCTGAAGACACCCTCTCTCTCCCTCGCATCTCAACTGAAGTTAGCTGCTGCCTCTGAGCTGAAGGGCTTCCTACTGGCCCTTAGAGGTGTCAGCTGTGGCTCAGTTCATAGCACCCTCGCCTTTGAATCAGAGGGTTGTGGGTTCATGTCCCACTCCCGGAAACCAAGAACTGTGATTGTACTCGAAAGAGTTGCAATCTGTGACTGTTGGTAACTCGAAAGAGTTTCCTACTGGCCCTCCAGCTTTGAGAGCCCACCCTGCCATCCTCAATTGGATGGTGAGCTAATTGGCCAATTCGGGGGAAATCACTGTCAGGTGACTGTTTCCCCCCCCTCCCCCAACACTGCAAGTTATGACCCCCATTGGACCCCACCATCAGAATGCCAATCCAAAAGCCCAAATCCCGTCCAATGAGTCGTGATATTGTTAACATGCCCTTATGGGGAGATTAGGTTTTATTTTCCAAGTTTGGACAATTTTCACATTAAGTCAAACTTGTTGGAATGTTATTTATGTCACATTGAAATGTCTAATGAATTTAAAACATTAGCTGAGTCAATTATTGGGGGGGGGTGGGGGTAGATACCATCAGCATAAATATTTCTACCACTTTCAACATTTCAAAGCTCTTGCATCACCAGCATTGTGTGTCATACTTGAAGCGGTTTTTTTTATTATCATTGACACACGGGGGTAAATATACTCATTGTTATTTGTCCTGTGTAATGAGGAGAATTTATTGATGTGTTATGATGTATTCTGAAGCAGTACTAATTGGCCCCAGTGTTTCATGCTGTTTTATCTGCCTTACATTGTAACTTGGGACACCGATGTAACCTTCCGGAAAATTACGGAGTATTAAATAATGTGCTGAATTTCCCGATGCCAGCAGCAGCAGCAAACATTGAGATGTTTTGTTCTTTTGCACGTCGGGACCCTTTGAAAATCCTGACCAAGTGTGCGGTTACTGTCCGGGAAGTTTTAACTTCCCATGGGCAGATTTGCACTCCCGCCCCGCCGGCTAGTATCAAAGACTTGGGCCCCGCTGTGTGATACTTACCCAGATTTTTACCCCAGAATTGTCCCGCTGTTAATTTCTGGCGTAGGTCAGTGATCAACAGCGAGCAGCACGTCAATCAAATCGAACAGCGGAAAAGAGAGGAATCTCTGATTGGAGGACGACTGGTGGTGGTGGTGGTGGTGGGGGGGGGCGGATGGGGATGATGAAGCTGTGATTGGAGGGTTGGGGGGGGTGGTGGAGGGGAGGTGAAGCTGTGATTGGAGGGTTGGGGGTGGGGTGGGGTGAAGCTGTGATTGGAGGGTTGGGGGGGTGGAGGGGAGGTGAAGTTGTGATTGGAGGGTTGGGGGGGGTGGAGGGGAGGTGAAGCTGTGATTGGAGGGTTTGGGGGGTGGAGGGGAGCTGAAGTTGTGATTGGAGGGTTGGGGGGGTGGAGGGGAGGTGAAACTGTGATTGGAGGGTTGGGGGGGGTGGAGGGGAGGTGAAGCTCTGATTGGAGGGTTGGAGAGGGGAGGTGAAGCTGTGATTGGAGGGGAGGAAACCCTCACTTGATACAGGTGAGGTCCCAGAGGATTGGGGGTCTGTGAACATTGTACCATTATTTCAAAAGGGTGCGAGATGAGTACAGCACATTTGCAGGCTCCCCTTTATCCACAGCTTATGTGATTCCTTCAAAGAACTCCAAAAATTTGTTAAACATGATTTTCCTTTCACAAAACCATGCTGCCTCTTCCCAATTACCTTGAGTTTTACTAAGTGCCCAGCTATAACCTCCTTAATGATCGATTCAAACACCCTTCCCATGACAGACATCAAGCTAACTGGCCTGTAACTTCCTATGTTTCCTGTTTCTCCCTTCTTGAATAGATGGGTTATATTTGCTAGTTTCCAGTCTGATGGAACCTTTCCAGAATCTAGTGAATTTTGGAAAATTAAAACCAATGCATCTACTAATTCATTATCCACCTCTTTTAAGACCCTAGGATGAAGTCCATCAGGATCTGAAGACTTGACAGCTCGCAGCTCCATCAGTTTACTCAGGTTAAGGCTTCAGGTAGCATTCAGGACCCATGCCTAAAACACTCGTTAAGCCCTTTGCCTAAGCAAATAGGGGGCCCAATATGTATTTGAATCCCCTTCCCGAAATTGGGCTGCCTTGCCTAATGCCTCAGGAAAACAACAACCTGCATTTATATAGTGCCTTTAGTGTAGTAAAAATGTCCCAAGTCACTTGTCCACAGGCAATCTAACAAGTGATCATTAAAGGGAACACTGGAGGCTGCCATCAAAAGTGTTCCTCCTGGCTCCAAAGCATTCCTGGAATGCTTGCTGGTTGAGCTCCTACCAATTGCCCTTTAACTCCTCCTGATCTCCCCCTTCCTCTACCACCTTGCAGCTAGCCTCCCTTTACCACCCCCCACCCCCCCCACCCCACCCCACCCCCCAGCTGCCAGAAGCTAGCCGAGGGTCACAGCTGGAAAGGCAGTAATCCCCACTTTGTCCTCGTGGCACTGCCGATGAAACCCAATTGTGGGTGAATCTTGCACTTTTGGCATCTGACATGTACTTTCAGATCCTAAAATAGTCAAAATAAATCTTTACTTCAGAGTATTTTTGATAGATGTATCTTGCATTTTCACTATAGTCTATCTTGTCTCCATCATGCAGTATAATCTTTTGTCCTTGTTATTTCAATAATGTTTATAAAATTGGGATATAAGTAGTCAAGATTGCACTTAATTATGTAATGACACATGATCAGATATGTTACCTGGAAATGGTTACCTAAGGATATGTCAATGAACATTAACTATACAGGTACTTTAGAACTATCAAGAAAACTCCTTATGAACAACATATACTGAGCAGAGTAGGACAAATTATGAATTTTAATGATTCAGTTACATAGGTATGCTCTTATGCTGCCAATATTTCACCTTTTATTTGGAATTATATATGAATAATGAGGTATTATTCATCACTCATTAGCCATCTGCAGTAAAAGATGCCCTGGAGACAATTGAAATTTAATTTCTATGAAGCACCCAAAGCAAATAATTGGCCAGAGGATATCTTAATCACGTTGATTTTGAAGGTTAACCTTTGCTTCTGCCATTTCATCTCTTCATTTGCACATTTTATGTGCACAGTTTATGTTCTTTGAAACACAGTACTTTTTAAACCCACAAATGGTTTACAGGGTGTTCAGTTTATGGGTCTGAGATTTCTAGAGGGCATTGAAAGACTTTATGATCACCCATTGGGCTAGGGGTAAAATAATAAACAAGCCAAAGGGTGCACAGCAAAGACATTTTTTCGAGTGCTCAATTTGATATCAGTTGATTTTGCTATGTATTGTGTTTAAGATATTGACTATGATTTAAAAATAACTGCCATATTATTTTATCTGTTTACATTCTTTGCATCACTTTTTGATTCTTCAGATGCATATGCATTTATTTTAAGACAGAAAATAAAGAATGCGCGTTTAAATAGAGCTTTTCGCACGTCTCAAAGTGTTTTTTAGCTATTGATATACTTTTGAATGGTAGTCACTGTTCTAATGAAAGAAACATGGTAGCCAAGTTGTACATGGCAAACTCCCCCAGCAGTAACGTGATAATGGCCAGATAATCTGTTTTGGTTCGTTGGTTGAGGGATAAATGTTGGCCAGGACATTAGGGAGGACCTGCCCGCTCTTCAAACTAGTGCTATCAGATCTTTTATGCCCACTTGAGAGGGCAGATGTCTGACCTGAAAGACAGCACCTGTGACAGTGCAGCACTCCCTTAACACTGCACTGATTTTATGTAATAAAAACAAAATGCTGGAGAAACTCAGGAGGTCTGGCAAAATTCTTGGAGTTTTTTGTGGCATAGATAAGGGAGAACGAGTGGATAGAGAAACAGAGCTAACGTTATGATTCCGTATGACTTTTCTTCAGAGCAGATCACTGATTTTATGCTCAAGTCTCTGGAGTGGGACTTGAACCCACAACCTTCTGAACCAGAGGTGAACGCATTACCGACCAAGCAGCTGACGCCAGCTGCGGATTTAACTCTGCTACCTTCTTGTCCCTCCAACTGGAGTGAGTTAAAACTGTCCCTAACAAATCTCTATCCTCTGGATATATTACAGCTGATTAGTACACCAGATCACAATCAGCTTGTCATGATGATTGAGTTCTGTTGAAGGGTCATGAGGACTCGAAACGTCAACTGTACTCTTCTCCGCCGATGCTGCCAGACCTGCTGAGTTTTTCCAGGTATTTCTGTTTCCGTTTTTGTTTTGGATTTCCAGCATCCGCAGTTTTTTGTTTTTATTTTTATGTCATGATGGTTGCTTGTTTGCATAACACAGGAAATCTTTACAGAAAGCCAAATCTATTCCTTGTAGAATTTTTCCAGCTATTTTTGTGCTTAGGCAAAAAGCATTTGAAATAAAACAATGATGTAACTGGAAGAGCAATTGACATTACAAGAAACTGAAATGCAGTTGTTTGAGTTATAGAGGAGTTCTATTTTGTAATTAACCAGTTTTCGAATTAAGTATATTTAACAACTTATTAATGCATTACAGCTTTTAGCATAATGAATGTACTCTTCAGTTTCATAAACATAGGAGTTACAGCTGAAGTAATTAGGAGGGATTTATTTTGTAGTTGACCTAATTTAAATATGGTAATTGGCTCTAATTTATGAACATCTCTAATAGCAACATGTGAGTATTCTCTGTATTTTGTAAAGCTGGGACTTAGGGGTTTTGAGCTATCTGCCAAAGTATTTTTGTACAATTGGGTATTTATAGTTTAGTTTAATTTATACTGTTAACAAGGACCCAAGTTTCAGAAAGATGGAAATTATTCATCATCTTGAGGAGAAACAACACCAGAAAAGCAAAGTTGATCTTTGCCTTATTTATAGCAAGATCACAAGTTGCTTTGAGCTGCAAGGTCCTCCATTTATATTTAATTCAAGATGGTTGTCAAGGCCGAAGGAAATTTAATACAAATTTGGTTGAATTAAAAATATTTACTGACGTGCAAAACATCATTAAGAGGATATTTTTCTAGCAACTGGTTTTTAAAGATTAAGGAAAAAAGTGTTAACTCCATTCCTCATTCTCTGGTGTACATACTGATGATTTCTCCCCAACATTTCACATAGGAACATAGGAGTAGGAGTAGGCCATTCGGCCCGACCAGCCTGCTCCACCATTCAAACAGAACATGTCTGATCATATACCTCTACGTCATTTTTCCCCATAATCCACATATCCCTTGATGCCATTAGTATCCAGAAATCTATCAATTTCTGTCTTGAACATGCTCAATGTTTGAGCTTTCACAGACCTTTGGGGGAGAGAATTCCAAAGATTCACCACCCGCTTAGCGAAGAAATTCCTCTGCATCTCGGCCTTAAATGGCCTGTCCCTTATTTTGAGACTGTGCCCTTTGGTTCTACACTCTCCAGCCAGGGGAAACATCTTAGCCACATCTACCCCCCTCTACGAATTTTGTAAGTTTCAATGAGATCACCTCTCGTTCCTCAAAACTCTGGAGAAGACAGGCCCAGTTTCCTCAATCTCTCCTCATAAAACAATCCAAGGAAATGGACAACTCCCTCCACCCCCCCCACCCCACCCCCCACCCCCGCCTCAGTTTGCCTTCTGAAAATCCAAATACACCACATCCACTGGCTCTCCCTTATCTATGCCACAAAAAAACTCCAAGAGTTTTGTCAAACCTGATTTTCCTTTTATAAATCCATATTGACTCTGCCCAATCATTATTTTCTAAGTGTCCAGTTATCACATCCTTTATAATAGATTCTAACATTTCCCCTGCTGCTGATGGCAAACTATCAGGTCTGTAGTCCTCCATTTGCTCTCTCCCTCCCTTCTTAAATAGTAGGGTTACATTTGCTACTTTCCAGTCTGCAGGAACCTTTCCAGAATTTTGAAAGATGATCATCAATGCATCTTCTATCTCTATATACCTCCTTCAATACTCTGGGATGTATCTCATCAGGTCCAGGGGATTTATAAACCTTAAAATCGATTATTTTTTGAATACTACCTCTTTATTAATGCTATTTTATTTCAGTTCCTCATTTTCACAAGTCCCTTGGCTCCCTAGTATTTCTGGGATATTTTCTGTCACAGTGTAACCGTTTAGTTTCTCTGCCATTTCCCTATTCTCCATTATAAATTCTCCTGTCTCCGCCTGTAATGGACCCACATTTGTCCTTGCTAATCTTTTCCTTTTCACATACCCAAAGGAGCTTTTACCGTTCCCCTTTATATTACTCGCTAACTTGCGTTCATATTCTCTTTTCCCTTTCTTTATCAGTTTCTTGCTCCTGCTTTGCTGGATTCTGAATTGTTCCTAATCCTCGGTTTTACCACTTTTTCTGGCAATCTTATAAGCCAGTTCCTTTGATCTAATTCTTTTGTTAGCTACGCTTGATTCACCTTTCCTGTTGGGTTTTTGTGTCTTAGAGGAATATATATTTGTTGTAGACAATATAATACTTCTTTGAATACCAGTCTTTGTCTGTCTACTGTCAAAGCTTTGAATGTATTTTCCCAATCTACCATAGCCAACTTGTGCCTCATACCTTCATAATATCCTTTGCTCAGATTTAGGACCCTAGTTTCAGAATGAACTATGTCACTTTCAAACTTAATGTAAAACTCTATTATATCATTGTCACTATTTCATCATGGCTCCTTTACAGCAATGTTATTAATTAACCCTTTCTCATTACATAATACTAAATCTAAAATAGCCCAATCCCTACTTGGTTCCTCAACATACTGCTCCAGAAATCCATCTCGTACACACTCCAGGAAATTGTCCTCCACAGCGTTAGTGCTAATTAGGTTTATGCAGGTCTATATTTAGGTTGAAGTCTCCCATTATTACTATATTACCCATGTTACATGCAGTTCTAATTCCTTGATTTATACTGTGCCCAACATCACCATTAGAGTTTGGTAGCCTATAAACAACTCGCACCAATGTTTGCTGCTCTTTGCTGTTTCTTAGCTGCACCCAAACTGATACTATATCTTGATCCTTTGATCCAAGATCCTTTCTTACTGATGTGCTGATCTCGTCTGTTGTTAACACTGCTACTGTACCTCCTTTTCCCTTCTGCCTATCCTTCCTAAATGACTAAATGGAATATCCTTGAATATCCAATTCCCAGTTCTGGAACCATGTCCCTGTAGTGGCAATTAAATCATACCCTTTTACCCCTATTTGCACCATCAAATCACCTACCTTGTTGCAAATGCTGCATGCATTCAGATAGAGTGCCCTTAACTTTGTCATTTTAACATTATTCCGCATTCTGATCCTATTTGATGCTTGCCTTCTTTTCGTCTGCCTTCTATTTTTGCTTATTACTTATCTACTTCTTGTTACCAGTTTTGCTTCCCTCAAATCTGAGCTCTCTCTCAGGTCCCCAACACCCTGCCAATATAGTTTAAACCCTCCCAAACAGCACTAGAAAATCTCCCTGCGATGATGTTAGTCTCGGTCTTGCTAAGGTTCAACCCGTCCATCTTGTCCATGTCCCACCTGCCCCAGATCTGGTACCAATGCCTCAGAAATCTGATGCCCTCCCTCCTACACCAATTCTCCAGCCATGTGTTCAATCATTCAATCCTCCAATCCTAAGATCACTAACACGTGGCACTGGGGGTAATCCTGAGAGTACTGCTTTTGAGGTTTACTTTTTAATTTCTCTCCTAACTCCCTAAAATCTGCTTTCAGGATCTCATCCCCCCTTCCTACCTTGTTGGCACCAACGTGGACCACGTTCTCTGGCTGTTCACTCTCCTGAGAAGAATGTCCTGTAGCCGCCCTGTGACATCCTTGACCCTGGCACCAGGGAGGCAACATACCATCTTTGAGTCACATTTACAGTTGCAGTACCACCTGTCTTGATCCCCTATCACTATTGCCCTTACACTCTTCTTTCTCCCCACCTGTGCCGCTGAGTCACTCGTGGTGCCACGGACTTGGCTCTTGCAGCACTTCTCCGAGGGACCATCGTCCTCACCAGTGTCTAAAGTGGAAAAACTGGTTAGCAAATGAGATCAACTCGGGGGACTCCTGCACTACCTGCCTGGTTCTCTTAGACTGCTTGGTGGTCACCCCATCCTTCTTTGCCTGCACGCTCCTAACCTGCGGTGTGACCACCTCCCTAAACATGCTATCCACATGATTCTCAGCCTCACAGATGCACCACAGTGACTCCAGATGCCGCTTGAGTCCTGAAACCTGGTAGTCGAGATTTTGCAGCCGGTGACACTTCCTGCAGATGTGTTTGTCTAAGACACATGGTGCGTCCATGACTTCTCACATACCACAGGGCGGCACATTCTACTCAGCCAAGCTGCCCTGCCATATCATAATTTTACATAACTACATATTATAAACAGAATAACTTACCAGTTACTCAGCAGTCCATTTCTTCCGCTGCACTGACGTACGAACCAAATACTGGAGGGTGAATATGCTAGAAAAAGGAGCACCTTCTTCCCTCAACTCCATCACTCACCAAACTCCCAGCTTCATACTCAGTTCAAGTTGCACTCTGTTTGCAAGCTGCACTCAGGCCCCTGCATTTATACTGTTTAAAACTCTGAAGAGTCAGCTCTGTTACAGTTACAGACACCAGAGTGGACTAGTCAGCTAATTAACTGGTTACAACTGCTCTCCAGTAGAGCTTGTTTATCCCTGCCCGAGGCTGGAAGAAACTTGCGTTACTGGCACAGTTTCAGTTAAATGCTAATTGCAGACAAGACTAGATTTTCAGAAAGAGATTGGCCTTTGAGATTCCCTCACTCACTAAACTCCTCGCTTCTTAGTCAGTTCAAGCCACACTCTGTTTTCAGGACAATTTACCATTGATTTTTTACATTTTCACCTGGAACTTAATTCATCTCATATAACAATGTATCCAAATTGATTATTTTCAGTACAAATCCTCAGTTACCCTTACTTATCCTGCTGATTGTACAGCTCATAAGAAAAATCCTAGTAATTTTCCAAATAGCATTCTTTAGCTAAAAGCCATCTTCTTGCCAAATAATTTCAATATGTTGCAGCTATCTTCAGACTACGAATGAGTGCTAAATCTCTACTCGATTCAAAGTTGCTTAAGTCAAATTATCTGACAATTAAATTTTTCAGACTTAAATTCCCACTAATGTTGCTGAATTCAAAGCGCTGGATAGCTCGGGTTATTTTTGCATGACAATGACTGAGTTATCAGGAATAGCCTGTAGTGTATAATAATCAATAAGAAGTACGCAGTATATACAATGAAATATAAAGGGAGCAATGTTACCGATTTGCCTACCAGAAATAGAAACAACTCAGTGTTTGCTTTTGTGTCCATGACTTTTAATTTCTCGAGCGTTATAAATTTATTAAAGCCCTCTGCTATAGTTTTTATTTAAATACAATAATTCAATGCAGGAAACATTTAGGAAGTGGAAAAGGCCTAGCTGGCCTATCGAGTCCATTTTATTTACATATGTAAACTCCATTTGCCTTCTTTCTCACTGAATTCTTGGGAAGAAACAGTAAGATTCAGTAAGAGGCATTCAAAGTCAGAACTGCACATACTGTTAAAACATGGACTCCTTTATTCTCCTCCTAGGCTTCTCGGCTGGTACATGTGGATGGTCACCTTAAGTGGACAAAATACACGATGTAATTCTCAATATACTACATCCCGCCCCTTCTTAGTAAATGAGAGGTATAGTGTGTTTCAGTGGTTTGTTTCCAAAAGTCTAAGTGTAACTCGAACTTGTATTCAGTTAACAATGCACTCAATCGTATTCAATGAGGCGAAAGATTTGTTCACCAACCGAAAATACATAATCACTTAAGTATGGTAGATGGTTTCTCTTGCAAGTAGGATCATCGAACATCAGGTGTGATCTCATTTAACTCTCATTCTTCACCTGAGATGCTGATGTTGGAATTGGATTCAATGTTTACAAATTGTGTTTTCATTGCTTTGAAGAATGACGCATTTCATGTGATGATTTGCGAACCGTGCTTAGCAGTGACCATTGATCCTTTTATGTTGGTCAGAACAAATCGTTGGATGTCACAGCAGGCTATTTGCTTTCCAGCATGTTCACAAACACTTTATCTTCTGGCTTTAGTGCTGTAGCTCTAAATTTCATGTTTCACTCTGCGTCTGCTTTCATTCGATCCTTCTGTTCTTGATTGTGTTCGTGTACGTGTTGATTGTTAGCTCTGGGGAGTAACTCAGGAAGAAGTGTGTGCATAGGATGTGCAAAGATGAGTACAGCTGGAGCGTAGTAGGTGAAGTAACAGTGGGTGACCATTTTGGGGATGGTGACCATAATACAGTTAGATTTAGCATCATTGTGGAAAAGGACAAAGATAGAACAGGAGTGAAGTTCTAAATTGGGGGAAGGCAGATTTTATGAAGCTGAGAGGTGGTCTGGTGAAAGTGGACTGGATGTAGCTACTAGAAGGGAAATCAGTAACAAATAAGTGGGAGGCATTCAAAAGCCGAGATTCCCTGGGCTCAGTGTAGACATGTCCCCACAAAGAAAAGGGGTGGTACTGCCAAGTCTGGAGCTCACTGGTTATCCTGAAACATGAAGGGCAAGATAAAGCTGAAAAAGAAAGCTTATGACAGTCACCAAAAGACTTAAAACTGCATAAAGCCTAGAGGAGTATAGAAAGTACAGGGATGAAGTAAAAATGTAAATTAGGAAAGCAAAGAGAGGATATAAAAAAATATTGGCAGGTAAAATCAAGGAAAACCCAAAGATGTTTTATTAGTACATTAAGAGCAAGAGGATAACTAAGGAAAGGGTAGGGCCTATCAGGGATGTACAAGGTAACTTGTGCATTGATGCAGAGGATGTGGGCAGAGTTCTTAATGAGTACTTTGTCTCTGCCTTCACAAAGGAGAGGGATGATGCAGACATTCTAGTTAAAGAGGAGGATTGAGAAATATTAGATATAATAAGCATGGGAGGGACTGTCATCCTTGAAGGTGGATAAGTCACCAGGGCCGGATGGATTGTATCCCAGGCTGTTAGAGGAAGCCAGGAAGGAAATAGCTGATGGCCTGAGGATCAGTTTGCAATCTTCACTGGATACAGGCGAGGTACCAGAGGATTGGAGGTCTGCAAACGTTAATACCATTGTTATAAAAGGGTGTGAGGAATAGGCCAAATAATTATAGGCCAGTCAGCCTGACTTTGGTGGTGGGCAAATTATTAGAATCAATCCTGAGAGACAGGATAAACTGTCCCTTAGAAAGGAACGGATTAATCAGGGATAGTCAGCATGGTTTTGTTAGGGGAAGGTTGTGTCTAATTTAATTATCTTTTGAGGAAGTAACAAGGAGGATTGATGATGGCAGGGCAGTGGATGTTGTCTACATGGTTTTAATAAAGTATTTGACAGGGTCCCACACGGCAGACTGGTCAGAAAAGTAAAAGCCCATGGGATACAGGGGAATGTGGCGAGTTGGATCCAAGATTGGCTCAGTGACAGGAAACAAAGTGTAATGGCCGCTGGATGTTTTTGCGAATGTAGAGCCATTTCCAGTGGCGTTCCACAGGGCTCAGTGTTGGGCCCCTCGCTGTTTGTTGTAAATATTAATGATTTGGACTTAAATGTGGGTGGCATGATTGGGAAATGTGCAGATGACACAAAAATTGACCGTGTAGTTGATTGTGAAAAGGATAGCTGTTGACTCCAGAATGATATTAATGGTTTGGTTGAGTGGGTGGAAAAGTGGCAAATGAAATTCAATCCGGAGAAGTGTGAGGTAATGCATTTGGGGAGGGCAAACAAAGCAAGGGAATACAGAATAAATGGGAGGATTTTGAGAGGGGTATGGGAAGTGAGATACCTTGGAGTGCATGTCCACAGGTCCATGAAGGTGACAGGACAGGTGGACAAGGTGGTAAAGAAAGCACATGGAATGCTTTTCTTTATTGGGCGAGGTATTAAATACAAAAGCAGAGATGTAATACTGCAACTGTACAAAACGCTGGTTAGGCCACAGCTGGAATTTTGTGTACAGTTCTGGTCACCACATTACAGGAAGGACATAATTGCTCTGGAGATAGTGCAGAGGAGGTTTGCAAGAATGTTGCCAGGGCTTGAAAATTGTAGTTATGAGGAAAGAATGGATAGACTGGAGTTGTTTTCTTTAGAACAGAGGAGGATGAGGAGTGACTTAATTGGGGTGTACAAGGTTATGAAGGGCCTAGATAGAGTAGACAGCGAAACCTGCTTCCCCTAGTGGAGAGGTCAATCACCAGGGGTCACAGATTTAAAGTGATTGGTAGCAGGATTAGAGGGGCCATGAGGGAAAAACTTTGCATCCAGAGGGTGGTGGGTGTCTGGAATTTGCTGCCTGGTTTGGTGGTGGATGCAGAAACCCTTAGCTCATTTAAAAGATACTTGGATCTGTACCTAAATTGCCGTAACCTGCATGGCTATGGACCAGGTGCTGGAAGGTGGGATTAGAACGGGCGGCTAGTTTTTTATTTTTACTCTTTTTTTGGCCAGTGCAGAAATGATGGGCTGAATGGCCTCTTTCTGTGCTGTAACTCTTCTATGGTTCTATGACTTCACAACTGCAGAGCGACTCTGCACTCAGCTACTGGAAGGAAACGGTATAACATTTGCTTCCACGACTTGTTCTCAGCTGTACCTATCACTTTTTTCAAGTTACACATAAATCTTTCAACTTCTCCATTAGCTCTTAGCTAACGGGGTGGAACTTTTCGATGAGTGAAACCCGGGCAGTTCGCACATTTACTGAACTCATTGTTGTTGAACGGGGGTCCGTTGTCACTTTGCACAAATTGAGGGACTCCAAAGCAATGCAAAAATCTGCCCAAGCTTTGGGATGACTGGTTTCATTGAAGTAGACGTAACTATTTCTGTGACTGGTGTAGAAAAGTTTAAGTTTGATAATTATTTACAATTGGTTAGTAGTTTAGTTATGGGGAGTAGTCAAATAATGGAAGTATGTTAACCCAGTATGATTTTATGCTGAATTCTGGGAGCCTGGCACATCACATGACTTGGTCTTTGTTAACGGCGCACTCACACTTGACAAGGGAGAAAAACCACATGGCCTCAAGGCAGTGATTCAAGACGTTAAGGTTGAACGGTTCTGGTCTGGGATCATCAACCTCCCCAGCAATTAAAACGTACCAGTTGTATTCCCCAAATTCAAAGGTCTATTGTGCAAAAGAAAAACCGGTGTTAAAACATTCAGCCTTGTGCTTTCAATTAGTGTAGTTCAACTTGTGATGTTTTTAAAAGAAACAGTCACTTTCCTTCACAGTGTGTAACCATCTTGATTCTGTAAGTTTAGAATTAAGTTCTGTAATTAGTCTTTGTAGCTATGTAGTTCTCTTGACCTTTTATTACTTAGGAATGTGTCATGTTATGTTCTTAAGTGAATCTTGCTGCCTTTGAGCAGGCTCGAAGGGCTGAATGACCTACTCCTGCTCCTATTTTCTATGTTATCTTCAGCACATCACCAATCACTTTCAAGCACTGATTTTATATGTATTTTGTACAGGCTTTGTGTAATGTCTGTAACTTTGTAATTTTTGTGAGGTTATGCACCATTCTGTATTTTTAATTGACTTATACCAAGCACTTGGAGATATGACAAAAGCATACATTGGCAAAGCAGTCCTTTCAATTTAAATACACTGGTAAGTGTCTGTTTTAGTGAGATTTATACAGGACATTCAATAGCGATACCTATTGATCAGTTAGACATCTGGACCGATGAGCCTGGTGTTACTAGACATTACGTGTTCTCTTATCTCAAATAAGCAGACATTGATAAAGTCCCCATTATCATCGAAGAAAGTCATAAAATTTAATGGAATAATAGAAACGTTATAATGAGAGGGATGGTCCCACGAGTAATTGACATCTTAGCGAGCCAGTCAGGGGACAGAGAAATGACATCAATAGATGAGCATCAACAATCAGAAACTGATCATGCACCACCTAAACCAATCAGGGTCTGATCATGCACGAGCCAATCAAGAATCAGTAGCATCACTAATCATGCACATGGGTTGTGGCTTGGAAAGGGTTAATAAACAGCAGCTTTCAGTGGCCAAGGCACGGACCAAGTTTGAAACTGAAGTTTGCAGAGTCTGCTGTCCACAAGGGAGAGAACAGAGACCGAGTGGCGCCTCGGGCCCTAAGCTGAACCGGTAGGCAAGAATTGTAGTACGCCCATAAAGTCGCTGCCCTGCTTTGGTATTACTTTTTAAAGTTTCCTGAATTACTTCACTAGAATGTCTCCTGTTGCTTGTCTGGTTAAAGTCTCAAATGAACAAATAGATATTGGAATTTAAGTTCAAGTAGTGCCTAAACCTCACACTGGGAAGCTGCTGTAGTCGTCAGTGATAACAAGCAAGTTTTATCCAGTAGGCACATCTGTGAAATCAATGCTAACTTCTAACCATGGTCCTTGGAGGTAGTTCAGACAATTTGAGAGGATCACAAAGATTTGACATTGCGGTTGCTTAACATGGCAAACACTGACTGATTTTGTTTCCTACAATGTGGTCAATTCCAGGAAGCCATGCCTTTTCCCTAAGGAGTTGTTTGGTTTTGACAATTCCCTGATGATCTTCATGTGCTATATCGACAACACCTTCCCTCAGTGATTGTGAATGGCAGTACAGCGCTGCATAACACAAAGTCAGATGTGATTGTAACAGCGAGCTTATTTCGATTATTGAGAAGACCTCGTAGTGCGTAAGCGATTTTGTTTGTAGACATTATCTTGATCATGTTTTTCCCGTTTTGTGATTCCATAACAGTCCTGTATAGTTGCAACACCTTGTCTTGTTTTGTTGCTGCTTTGATGTTAGCAAATTCCCTTGACTTTGGCATCGCATTTAGGCTTATGTAGTTAATATGTTCTTTGGCAACCTTTTCTTCATAACTAGTAGGGCTGACTGTCAGCGACGGATGTCAGGAAAGGTAGTCTTCTGGGCTGTGTGTGCCTGGCTGGTACGCAACATGGAACTCACACTCTTGTAGTTTAAATATCCAACGCGCTATGTGAATAGATGCTTTGCTATGTGGGCTGTTGAACAAGCTTTACTAGTCTTCTCTGACCAATTAGCACCTCAAACTCACTTCCATACAAGTAGAAGTGAAAGTGTGAGATACCCCATGTGATTGAGAGTGCTTTTCTCTGTTTGCGAATAACGTTGCTGTACAGGCATTAGCGATCTGCTTGCCATCGCAACAATTGATGGGTTACCTGTCTTGTCTTCCTGCATAAGAACTGCACCTAACCCAACCCTGCTTGCACCCACAACTAGCTGGGTGGTTATTTGAGGGTCAAAATATGCATTTATGCTACTTGATAACAACTGTTGTTTGATCTGGTGTACAGCCCGTTTGTGTGACTGAGTCCATTCCCATTTGGTGGTCTCTTTTGTTGCGTAGGAGGGCAGATAGTGTACTGCGGACAGGAATGAAGCGACTGCAGTGTGTGATGAGTCCTAGCAGGCTCCGGACTTCCTGCACGTTTGTAGGATCCACAGCATTTGCAATGGCTTCAACTTTCTGGTGATGCTCATTCACCACTGAACACATGACTGAAGAGTTTGAGTCTGCTTTCATTGAACAAGCGCTTTTCTTTGTTCAGGGTGAGGTTACATTCATTAAGACATTGTAGGCATGTCTCAAGTTCACTTCTAGTGTGACCATAGATGAGAATGTTATCCTTGATGCCTTCAAATCCTTGAAGTGAGGACTGAATCGTGTGCTGAAATAACTCAGCTGTTGAATTGACTCCAAAGTTGAGCCTTTTGTAGCAGATAAGTGCAATGTGAGTGGAGAATACTGTAAGATACCTCGATTCTTCTTGCAAACATGATTTGATGATAGCCCGCATGGAGGTCAAATTTAGCAAAGTCATTAGTACCATTCACTCTCTCTATGGCATCATTGGTTGTTGGTAGCAAGCATCTTTCTCATTGCATGGCTTGGCTTGGTGACCGCATATCAACGCAGATTCTAATCCAGTTCTCGTTCTTGGGTTTCTTGATGAATGGTACGAGTGAGACCAAAGGGGTAGGATCGTGCCCAACTTTCTCAATAATGTCAAGGTCAAGTAAGTGCTGATATTCCTTCTCTCTCTGTTTTCTGACATGAAATGGTATTTGCCACCATAGATGCATGACTGCAGGGGGCACACTAGTGTCTACAAGCACCTTTCGCATAACACCTTTCAGTGAAGTGGACAGCATTCAATTCAAGAATCTTGTTGGTATGCATATAGATAACTAGATGATTGTACTCATGCGCAGATCTGTTGATGTGTGAAAACTGATAAGCATGTCGCATTCTCCTGATATGACATAAAATACGGCATTCGTTCTAATGCCCTTGAATGAGACTGGCATTTCAGAATTGCGGAGAACTTTCAATGGTTTATCACTATTGTAAGGGAAATTTTTCATATTATTTTGTAATAATTTCTCGTAAAATAATTTCATATTTGCAGAGAATGTGGCGTTCTGAAGTTTGTTGACCCTTTTGTCCCCCATGACACTGATAGCTGCTTCTGTATCTATGAGAGCATATGCCTCCAAGCAGCCCATGATCACTGTCACATGTGGCTGGTTGCTGTCTCTGGAAGAGAGCAGAGAAGTATATTCAGGGTCATCCTCTACATTGGCTACATTCTCTCACTCTTATGCTATGGTACGCACATGCGGCAGCCTTCTGGTGCTATTGGTCTTAGTAGTTGATTTTACTGACGAGCAACAAACCCAGGCAAAGTAGTTGAGTTTTCCACAGGCTTTACTCTATTTGAGAGACTGCAGTTGTTGCTTTGCAGGTGGTTTTCTAGCATGTGAGTGGTTAATAGTGTTCGCAGGAATTGAACTTGCAGTGTAGTAGTTATTGTTGGCAGTCTCAACTTCAATAGCTCTGGTTTGAAAAGCAATAATCATGCTAATTCTAGCTACTTTGACAGCTTTCTGTCTTTTTTGAGTGCTTTGTGGCTTAGTTGACTAGAGAGACAACCTCCGCTTATTTGTGTTTTGATTTTCTGTTTGACATGTTCAACATTGCCAAAGCCACATTTGGTTGCTGGGTACCTCAATCTCAGTTGTCTAGTTTGCCTCTTGCAATGTTTCCTATTTCTCACCCTATTTGTTGTCATTGTGAAGTCTTTGGGAAGAAACAGTAAGATTCAGTAAGAGACATTCAGAATCCGAACTGCATGTACTGTTAAAACATGGATTCCTTTATTCTTCTTCAAGACTCCCTTTGCTGGTATATGTGTATGGTAGCCTTAAATGGACAGATTGCACAATACAATTCTCAATACAGTGCACTCACCAGCTCCATCAATTCATTCTTCGTTATAGATGTGTTTCTTCGACTCACTGACACTGCTTCAATAGTAGTACTTATAGTTTCCTAATTTTTCACCCTTGTCTTTTAAGCTTGAACCCTTCGCTGTCATGAATAATTTGTCTGGATCATTCCTTTACAAGACATAATTTTGGTTAAATAGCAAGAGGCTGGTTTCTAACTTACACCACTCCTCGCCCACAGAAAACTTGCCTGGAGTTAAAGTTGAGACAATAGTTACCGTTACTAAGCATGTTATAATCATAGTTAATGGGTATTTATTGAAAAAGCAATGCATTTTTTATATTTTTCTGATTAAGCATAATAATTAGCAAATTGTTATTATTCACCTAGGATGGGAATGGGAGGGCGGCGGGGGGAAGTGGTTGGGGGGTGGAATGGGGATGTGAAACTCTAGATCTTCTATGTATCAAGCTCTCTCCTTCATTCTCATCCTACTCCCTCCTCAACCCTCCTCCACCCTCTGCCCTTAAATTCATTCGGCAGACAGAATGGAACCAACAAGTTGACCAAGTGAGAAATATTCAGAAGTTACATGGCCCCTGCCTCTCTTTTAATCTGGCAACAGTGTTACTGAAAGGCAGGTACAGACCTGACCGAGAAAGACAAAGATGTGCAAGTGCTGGCGAGGCATAGCAGGTTGCTCAGCATCTGAAAACGGAAAATATAGGCCGATGAGTATTGAGTATAGATCCTTTGCCAGAACTGAAAACTGATAGATGTTGGAGACCTTTTATAGGACAGTGACAAAACGACGAGGGGAAGGGAGAACAAAGGATTCTGCTCACCTGCTCCAGACCACCCAGGAAGACAGTACGCTAACAGATAGGGTGGCCCTAGCTGCACAGGCAACAGGATACTTACTATTGCTCTGTACTAGTGAAACTCGCACACTAAGGGTTCGCCATGGCTTGGTTCAGCTTTCTGGGCTGAGACAAGAGGGATCATTCTCTGCAGGGAAACAGTGGCCACTCTTTATTGGGTAAACACAAATTCTACTGGCATAGATGTGTGTCAGTGACTTAAATTGCAGAATCTTAAACACAGTAATGGGTTTCTGCATTTCAGACACCTGGCTGACCAAAAAAAGCCTTCAGAAACAGTTAAAGGAATAAAATTTGCTGGTTCTGTGTACATTCCTCAGTTTTGTTTGATAGATTTTCATGCCTATCTGTAAGTGAAATGATGTGGTTAATTTTACAAGTATTGGTAATCAGTAAAGTGATGGAAGGGGTCATCAACAGTACTTTCAAGCGGCATTTGCTTAGCAATAACCTGCTCACTGACACTCAGTATGGGTTCCGCCAGGGCCACTCAGGTCCTGACCTCATTATAACCTTAGTACAAACATGGACAGAAGAGCTGAGCTTCCGAGTTGAGGTGAGAGCGTCTACCCTTGACACCAAGGCAGCATTTGACCGAGTGTGGCATCAAGGAGCCCTAGCAAAACTGGAGTCAATGGGAATCAAGGGGAAAACACTCTGTTGGCTGGAGTCATACTTGGCACAAAGGAAGATGGTTGTGGTTGTTCGAAGTCAATCATTCCAGTTCCAGGAGTTCCTGTAGGAATTCCTCAGGGTAGTGCCCTAGGCCCAACCATCTTCAGCTGCTTCATCAATGACCTTCCTTCCATCATAAGGTCAGAAGTGGGGATGTTTGCTAATGATTGCACGATGTTCAGCACCATTCGCGACTCTTCAAATACTGAAGCAGTCCATGTCCAAATGCAACAAGATCTGGGCAATATCCAGGCTTGGGCTGACAAGTGGCAAGTAACATTCCCGCAACACAACTGCCAGGCAATGACCATCTCCAACAAGAGAGAATCCAACCATCGCCCCATGACATTGAATGGCATTACCATCCCCCGCTATCAACATCTGGGGGTTGCTGTTGGCCAGAAACTGAACTGGACTAGCCATATAAATACTGTGGCTACAAGGGCAGGTCAGAGACTAGGAACCCTGTGGCAAGTAACTCACCTCCTGACTCCCCAAAGCCTGTCCACCATCTACAAGGCACAAGTCAGGAGTGTGATGGAATACTCCCAACTTGCCTGAGTGAGTGCAGCTCAAACAAAACTCAAGAAGCTTGACAACATCCAGGACAAAGCAGTCCGCTTGATTGGCACCACATCACAAACATTCACTCCCTCCACCACTGATGCATAGTGGCAGCATTGTGTACCATCTGCAAGATGCAGTGCAGGAACTCACCAAGCCTCCTTAGACAGCACCTTCCAAACTCATGACCACTACCATCTGGAGGGACAAGGGCAGCAGATACATGGGAACACCACCATCTGGAAGTTCCCCTCCAATTCACAAACCTTCCTGACTTGGAAATATATTGCTGTTCCTTCATTGTCGCTGGGTCAAAATTCTGGAACTCCCTCCCTAACACAACTGTGTGTACCTACACCACACTCACTGCAGCGGTTCAAGAAGACAGCTCACCACCAGCTTCTCAAGGGCAATTAGGGATGGGCAATAAATGATTGCCTAGCCAGTGACACCCATATCCCATGAATGAATAAAAACATATTATTTCAGCCAATTATAAAAGTGTATGATGGACAATTTTTCATTCTACAAATTGATACAATGAACAGCAGAAACTCCTACAGAATATTCTTAGAGATAATGTGTACAGGCTCCTTTTATATAATAGCTTATAACTTGATTTCCTACTGGAACCCATTCCATTTGGATCAAATGGAATTAAATACATGTGTAGGTGTGGTTCTATCTACAATCTGAAGAAAAAGAGCATTAAGCTTACCACCCAGCTTAAATACGAACTAGATGATGGAGTGGGCTACTCGACCCTTCCAGACTGCTTCACCATTCAATAAGATCATGGCTGATCTGATTGGAACCTCCCACCTACCTCTGATAACCTTTCACCTCCTTGTTAATCAAGAATCTATCTAGCTATGCCCTTAAAAACATTCAAAGACTGTACTTCCTCTGCCTTTTGAGGAAGAGAGCTCCAAAGACTCACAATCCTCAGAGAAAAAAATTCTCCTCATCTCTGTCTAAATGAGCAACCCCTTATTTTTAAACTGTGACCCCTAGTCCTAGATTCTCCCACAAGAAAAAACTTTATCTTCATATCCACTCTGTCAAGACCCCTCAGGATCAAGTCACCTTTTACTCTTACAACCTCCAGTGGATACAAGCCTAACCTGTCCAACTTTTCCTCATAAGACAACACGTCCATTCCTAGTAAACCTTTTCTGAACTACTCCTAATGCATTTACACCCTTGCTTAAATAAGGTGACCAATACTGTACACCGTATTCCAGATGTGTCCTCACCAGTGCCCTGTACAACTGAAGCATAACCTCTCTACTTTTGTATTCAATTCCCCTCGCAATAAACCAGGACATTCTATTAGTTTTCCTAATTGCTTACTATACCTGCATACTAACCTTCAGCGATTCATGCACTAGGATACCCAGATCCTTCTGCAAGCTCTCACCATTTAGATAATATGCTACGTTTTTATTCTTCCTGCCGAAATGGACAATTTCACAATTTCCCACATTGTGCTTCATTTGCCAGGTCTTTTCCCACTCGCTTAACCTATCTATGTCACTTTGTAACCTCCCTACCTCCCCTTCACAACTTACTTCCCTACCTGAAACAGTCAACGTTGAGTTACGGTATGAAAGGTATGTCAAGATCCACACCTACCAACAGTGTTCACACTGTACGTTGTAAAGAGCTCGGCCTCGGAAACAGATCTGTATCATTTGTTAGCAAGCCATACTTGTGAAAGTAAATTGAGAGCATATTTTGTGTTCTCTTGTTGGGTCATCTCATTTTTCTGTTTCTTCCCCACCCCCCCCTGTGGAGCTTAATGCACGATAACTGAACCTCAAATTAATGATGCTGTTTTCTCCACTGAATAATTTAACAGTCAGTATGATTATTTTTATGTCCAGAATCACTATTGAAACCCACACATAACACAGTGATTCCGTGACCTTTATATTACACCAGCCTGTTTGCTAATGCATATAGTTCTAACCTTGTGCTATTCATTTCTTAAATCAAATTTTCTCTATGATTAGCTGGTGATCTTTTCTTTTCCCTTTGGAGAGTCTCAATTATACTTTTTCTTTTAACAAGCCTGGTGCGGTTTTCTGTAATTTGTAATTTTGTTGGACGTACAATTGTGCAAAAGGACCATTACTGGTGGCATAGGCAATTAATGCCCCCACTAGAGAGCTCACCATTATTGAGCTTACTAAACACTGTTGGGAACACTAATTGGGCCTGACGCTTGTTTAACTTTGACATCTATTCAGCTCCTACTACAAATAGGAGTAATATCTGTAATTTTACTGCTGAATGACCTCAAAGTCTGAAACGATATTGAAAAGTGAATTCTTCTCCTACCCTTTTTATGCCATTTGGAAAAGTTACTTCCACACCAGGTGGCTGGTGGCATTACAACTTGGATGAGATTATTTCTGAAGATTAAGACTTCTGGAATGCCGATGGGATTGACAGTCTAACAGCTGACTCCTGACCGCACGTACTCTTATCTTTAACTTGACTGCCTTACAATAGCATTGCACAGGCTCTGGGATTAGAGTGTACCTTTTACATTTACAGAAGGCTGTATGTAATAGCATGTCGCTATTCTAGTTGAATTGATGCAAGGTAACCAATTTTCTTCCTCTTTTCTATTTTTACTTAGTTCTGGTGAAGAGTCTTCCGGTCTCGAAACGTTAACTGTGTTCCTCTCCGCAGATGCTGTCAGGCCTGCTGAGTTTTTCCAGGTATTTTTGTTTTTTGTTTTGGATTTCCAGCATCCGCAGTTTTTTGCCTTTACCAATTTGAGATGTTTTGATATTAAATCTATTTTATTAAAATAATATATCCACACTATCATGTTCAAGTGAATTTACATCACATGGTTACAATTAACTGTTTAATTCTTTTTGTTTTAGTTTTTCTGGTCCAATTTCTCTTCACATTTTTGTTTTTAGCCTTCTTCCTGAATTTGACCATTTTTCTCACTTTTCAGGCCTGACTTGCACAAAGACACATAAAAAGACAGAGCTAAGGAGGAATTTCCCCTCAGGGTCGTTAATTTTTGGAATTCTCTACCTCAGAGAGCAGTGGAGTCTGGGTCATTAGATTTATTCAAGGCTGAGTTAGACAGATTTTCGATCTACAAGTGGAGTCAAGGGTTATGGCGGGAAAGCAGGAAAATGGGGTCAGGGCCACAATCAGATCATCCATGATCTTATTGAATGGTGGATCAGGTTGAGAGGTCAAATGGCCTATTCCTACTCCTACTCCAAAAAAGTGCAGCACAGAGGGACCTGGGTGTTCTTGTGCATGAAACAAAGTTAGCATGCAGGCGCAGCAAGTAATTAAGAAGGCAAATGGAATTTTGGCCTGTATTGCTAGGGGGTTGGAGTTTAAAAATAGGGAAGTCTTGTTACAACTGTACAGGGTGTTGTTGAGGCTGCACCTGGAGTACTGTGTACAGTTTTGGTCCTCGTATTTAAGAAAGGATATACTGGCATTGGAGGCAGTTCAAAAGAGATTCACTAGGTTGATTCCTGGGATGAAGGTGTTGACTTATCAAGAACGTCTAAACAGATTAGGCCTTTATTCATTAGAGTTTAGAAGAATGAGGGGTGATCTTTTTGAAACGTACAAAATTCTGAGGGGACATAGACAGGGTAGATGTTGAGAAGATGTTTCCACTAGTGGGAGAATCTCAAACTAGTGGACATAGTTACAGAATAAGGGGACACTCATTTAAAACTGAGATGCAAAGGAATTTCTTCTCTGAGTGTAGTGAATGGCTGGAATTCTCTACTTCAGAGAGTTGTGGAGGCTAGATCACTGAACGCACTTAAAGAGGAGGTAGATAGGTTTTTGAAATATCGGGGAGCTGAGGACTGTGCGGAGCTGGCATGAAAGATGAGCTGAGGCCTGGGGCAGATCAGCCATGATTTTTTTGAATGGCGGGGCAGGCTTGAGGGGCCGAATGGTCTATTCCTCCTATTTCTTATGTGCCTGTGAATAAGGCCTGCAAACAACCCTACATATCATGCTCTCTGCATGGGGACACCCCCCCACCCGCCATAGGGTTAGTACCACTTAAGGGCCTCAATTGGTGGCAGGGCCGGAAGGCCATTCACAGGCCTTCCTGCCATGGCCTTAATCAGAGTGAAGGTGGGAAGGTTGTGAGCCCCCACCCATCAGCTGCCCGCATGACTAAATGCCCCAATGCCACCAAACCTGACGTGTAGGAGGGAGGGCAGAAGATTCTGGTTGCAGTCACTCTGGTAGTTTAGGAACCTGTCGATAGGCATTATATTCAAGAGCCCTCAATATTTGATCAGCTTTCCCAATAACAGGTTTGGCTGTAAACTTTCAGTAAACAATTAATAGTTGCGATTGTCTTTATATACATACTGTTCTCTGATTAGAACATGCATTGCTCTACAGTTACATACGAAAATATGCCTGCGCCATTCCTTAGCCCATTTGCTTAATTGACCAGATGCTGTTTATTTGACTGCTGTTTATCTCCTTAATATATGTTATCTCAGCATATAGCTTAGTAAAACTTGGTAATAACTTGCAACAGGCACTCTTCCCTCAGTCTTCCATACACAATTTGGACAGAGACCAGAAAAGATCCATGTGGAACACCAAGTATATGCTTTTTTTTCCCCCATTTACTACATCATTTTGCTTCCTATTGCCAAGTTGGTTTTCAATTCAGCTAATCTGTTTGATGCCACATAGGACTTTCTCAAATGCCTTTTGTGCAAGTCAAAGTAAATTATGTTCACCAGAACTGTCCATTTTGAAGAATTTTGCAGATTGGTGTAACATCTAAATCCACAATGACTGCCTCTCATGGACTGAAACCCTTTATGATGAGAATTGATAGCATTTTGCACACACCATAGAACATTTTCGCCACCACAGCTGCTGTTATAACTGGTGTGAACAAATTAAACAGTTAGGCCAAGATGGCGATGGATCTGGTGCCTCTGATAAAAGTTTGATGGGTGTAAAGCTGCTGCATCAGAGCTATTTCAGTTCAGAATGAAAAAGATGACATAGGTACTTGACAACTTGAATGACAAATTTGCTTCTGCATGTCAGAGGGCTGTAGAATTTGAGCAGTGAATGTTGACATCAGAATACCATTTAACATTGATTGATTGAAATGGGGATTTAAAAAAAAGGAGAGGAGCAGCTAGCTGTGAAAACTCTCCACTAAGCGCATTAACTGCCACACAATGGCTTGATTTTCACGCCTACTTCCGTGTCGGAAGAGAGGCTGGCCGAAGAAAAAAAATGGCAGACGGGACATGGACGCTGTAGTCCCGTCCCCACAAGAATTAGGAGCAGGAATAGGCCATTCAGCCTCTCGGGCCTGCTCTGCCATTCAATGACATTATGGCTGATCTGATTTAGGCCTCAACTCCACCTTCCTGTCTGCCCACCATAACCCTGGATTCCCCTGCTGATCAAAAATCTGTTAACTCAGCTTTGAATATATCCAATGACCCAGCCTCTGCCGCTCACTGAGGTAGAGAATTCCAGACGAAAGACCCTCTGAGAGAAAGAAATTCTCCTCATCTCAGTCTTAAATGGAAGACTCCTATTTTTTTTTATTCATTCATGGGATTTGGGCTTTGCTGGCTGGGCCAGCATTTATTGCCCATCCCTAATTGCCCTTGAGGAGAAGGTGGTGAGCTGCCTTCTTGAACCACTGCAGTCCATTTGGTGTAGGTACACCCACAGTGCTGTTAGGGAGGGAGTTCCAGGATTTTGACAAAGTGACAGTGAAGGAACAGTGATATATTTCCAAGTTAGGATGGTGAGTGACTTGGAGGGGAAATCGCAGGTGGTGATGTTCCCATCTATTTGCTGCCCTTGTCCTTCTACATGGTAGTGGTCGTGGGTTTGGAAGGTGCTGTCGAAGGAGCCTTGGTGAATTCCTTTTAAACTGTGTCCCCTGGTCCTAGAATTCCCAACAAGGGGAAACATCATCCTCTCAGCATCCACCCTGTCAAGTCCCCAATTCCGCCTCTGTGTATTTTCATCGAGACATACGAGGGGCAAACGTGATTCCCATATGGGTTTGAAGAGAAGTCAGAGGAGCCATTACTTGTAGCGGAAAAAACTTTCCAATCCCACTTTCATTGTTCCTGGTGCATCAGTTCTTTTTTATTCATTTACAGGATGTGGGCTTCGCTGGCTGGGCCAGCATTTATTGCCCATCTCTAGTTGCCCTTGAGAAGGTGGTGGTGAGCTGCTTTCTTGAACCACTGCAGTCCATGTGGTGTAGGTACACCCGCAGTGCTGTTAGGGAGGGAGTCCCAGGATTTTGACCCAGCAACAGTGAAGGAACAGCGATGTATTTCCAAGTCAGGATGGTGAGTGGCTTGGAGGGATAATTCCAGATGCTGCCCAAGGAGCCTTGGTGAAGGACTTCGGAAGCATGTCCTTGGTAAGGAGTCATGAAGGCTGTTGATGGGCGGACTGAAGGTGGAGAAACTTTATACTAAGTTATCCTAAACTGTTAATAATTTGTTTCTGTCACCTGGACATCACTGTTCAAAGTACTGGCCTTACACCCAAGAGGGTAGTGGGGGAAAGGGAGGCAATAGTGTTGGTTCACCTCTGGAGCTGCAACGATACCTGGCAGCAAAGTGGGCACAGGCAGCCCTGCCAGGCTATCAGAGAAGTTGGATCTCTTTGAAGGAGGCCTCACACATCCAGGCCATTGGGCCAGGCCTATGGGAAGTGTGTGCTACAGGGGCAAAGGTCCCCAGGCAGCAGAAGGCAGAGCTTGAAGAAGCATGACCAAGGAGGACACACTATTCCCCTGAGCATAGGGTCTAACATGTTAGGTGCAGCTATCTGGACACATCAGAAAACCAGTGTAGCAGAAGTCTGAGGCTGGCTAGACAGATGGCCACGGACCATGCATACACATGCAGTAAACCCTCCCTCTACAGGGCCAATCTGCAACTTGTTCTTGTTATGCTTTCAAAGGGCACTGACCCTTGCTCTGCTTTTAGTATGTCCTGCTATCTGACCTTTAGCACCTGCCTCAGCCTTTAACACTATCATTACCACTCCCTTTGCCTTGTGTTCATGACATCTTTGTCAACCCTGAACTTCCACCTATCCCCGAGCTTCTGTTTTGCTCCCCATCCCTTCTCTTCAACACTCTAAAACCCATCACATTTCTATCTCCCTTCACCTCTGAAGATGAGCCATATGGACTCAAAAGGTTAACTCTGTTTTTCTCTCTCCGCAGACTCTGCCAGACTTGCTGAGTTTTTCCAGCATTTTCTGTTTTTATTACAACATGCATTTGCGGTGTCTATCAAAAATTACAACAGCAGTGAATGGCTATTGACCACCAGCATTGACCCGTTTAGTGTTCATGTTGAGGAGGTGCCTTGCGAATGCACACACTCCTCTGCAGTGAATCCAGTGTTGTCTCTGAGGAGGTGGAGGCAGGGCACTCACCTCTCTGGCTCTGTGACTCTGAGGAATGTGGTGGCCGGCCTCACCCCTGTTGGGGGTCCCTCCTGCAGCTGCACTCCCTGCATCTCTGCAGGGGGAAGCCATGGTCTCTGGCCCCATATGCTGGCTCTGACAGAGGGGCCGGAGAAACCGTGGAAGATGAGGATGTTAAAAGCTTTTTGGAACCTTCACCCTCCTCCTCGACCACCTCCGTCCTGGGTAGGCTTTCAGGTGGCCTGGAGGGATCCATTTCTGTTCCCCCCAGCTACTGTTTTTTGCCACCAGCGCACGTGTCCTGTTTTGGGTCCACAGTTCTTAGAGCACTCCATGGAGGTCAGCACTCAGGTTATGAACGGACTGGTCCAGGCTACTGAGTGTGACTTTGTGCTGGGAGAGAGACGACTGCACAGTACCGGCCCAGCCATCCCTGAATCAGCCTCACCTTCCAACCATGGCATCAGAGGCGGGCCTTATATCAGGCCCGCAGTGCAATTTGCCCGCCTCCACTTCTGGGCTCATTTTCGGTTTCCTGGAGCCTTCAGAGTTGGTGGGCCAGTCTCCATCATGAACTCACCTTCCCGGCATGAAAACGAGGTGGGTGGGCACCTCCATAATGGAGATGGTGTTGCGGGATCGGGACAATCCCTGACTCCTGATACTCAGCTCGAAGATGAAAATCCCATCCAACGTCAGCAGCGATGGCTTACCAAAATTGACTGAAGGAAATTCTGGGTAAAATTTTCCTTTCTTACTTGCCTAATATCCTAGCAATTACAGCAATTTTAACCTGACAAATGCGAGAGTTTATTACTAAGCTACTACTGTGTTCAAGGTAAGACCTCAAGTAGATAGAATATGTTTTCTATAGTATAGTGATGGAGGGCGGGGCATCAATACCGCCTGTAGAAAAGGAGATTCTACATGGAAACAGTTTTTTTTAATGGATTGTGTTGCTTAGACCATAAGACGTAGGAGCAGAAGTAGGCCATTCAGCCCATCGAATCTGCTCCGCCATTCAATGAGATCATGGCTGATCTGATAATCCTCTACTCCACTTTCCTGCCTTTTCCCCATAGCCCTTGATTCCCTTACTGATTAAAAATCTGTCTATCTCAACCTTGAACGCCCTAAACGACCCAGCCTCTACAGCCCTCTGTGGTAAAGAATTCCACAGATTATATTATTTAGCAGCGGGAGTCCAGGTAGTCAAGATTTTGCACAGCTATTTTATGAGTGTTGGTAATTTTGACACTGACTTATTGCTAATCTGAAAAAAGCAGTGTTGGCTTAAAAGGTATGTTCTATGCTTTGTCTGAATCAGCATTTGTTGGTTCCAGCCTGTGGGCTAAAAATGCCAGTTGAGCTCCGTACTTGGCAGCAATCTAATCAAGTGGAATAATGAACTAGTTTCAAGTGTTGAAAGAGGCGGATACACCTATGCAATGAATCATGTTCAGGTCCGAGTTTATCACTGATGCCAGAGTGAATGTTCCTGACTGCCTTGATGGAATTGATGAGGTAGCAATGAGAAGGAAAGCTGCCCCTTCCAACTGCATTGCCGGGCTCAAAGTCAAAATTGACTCTAATCTGGAAATCCGAGAAAGTGAAAATTTTAGGACGATCGTTTTAATAACCACTCGAGAAATTACAATGAGCATTGAACTAATCGGAGAAATTTTGTGAAGCTCTCGGGAACTGAGAAAACAAAAATCTCCAGAAAATCGGGGATAAGGAAAAGCCCCGGGCGGAGTTGTCCCAGGTTTGCTTTCAGTGTGGCAGCGGGCGGGTAAAACGCCGGCCGCGATGGCGGGTTTTCACGCCGTATTGTCCCAAACCTGCCGCATTACCTATGCATTCCTGGGAAATATGCCATTTCCATGGCGGGCGGGCTCTTATTTGCCCGCCATGCCATGACCTCACCGCTTCATCACGCTGGGCGCCATATTTAAAGTCCAGCCGTGCACATACACCTCCCTGCTTCCAGCCTGGACTACTGCAGGGAAGATGTCCATGAAACGCAAAAAGACTGCACCCCCAGGTTTAGGTGCTGGTCATTGCTGCCAGAATGTAATGGGCAGGCGCCACAGAGTTCAGTCATTCTCTCTGTGCGCTCTCAACACCTTTATGAGGCTGGCCACTATCTCTTCAGCATCTGTGACCAGTGATGCTGTGCTCCTGAGGGGGCCGGGTTCAGAAGGTGGACAAAGGATCAGGTGCTTCTAAAGTTTCATGGCTGCGTCTGATATGAGCCTGATCACAGAGCGCAAGCGATCTGCCCTCAGCCAGACAAGAGTCAGACGTTCTCAGAGACTACGTGAAGGTCTATGGAGTGTCCTCACTCCATGTCATCATCTACCTCCTGCAATCGAGCAACTATCAGGGCCTCCACTGCGTCTCCATGACAGCAACATTCTCACAGAGGGTATGTGCGCTGCCATAAGCCAGACTGGAGTAAAACATTCATAAATACAATGTGAGGATCTACGGGGTATCCTCACTGCATGTCATCATCATCATCCTCCACAATTCTAGCAGCAATAAGGGCCTCCCGAGTGCGCCTGCTTCATCTGGCAGTGCAAGGGCCTCATCCCCATAATTGTCATCTTTGAGGACCTCCTCATCCTCATCCTTGTCGACTTCCTCCTCATTGGAGGAAACCTCCAGCTCCTCCATCTCCTTCTCAGCTGGCTCCTTACCCTGCTGCAGCGCCAAGTTGTAAAGGGCAGAAAGCAATGAAGATAGGTGGCACCCTCTGTGGACTGTATTACAGGGCTCCACCAGGCCGGTTCAGGCACTGGAACCTCATCTTCAGCATCCCGATGGTCTGCTCCACCAAGGTGTGAGTTGCAGCCTGAGCCTCATTATAGCGTCGCTCTGCTGCAGTCTGAGGTCGCTGCACGGGTCTCTTCAGCCACGTCCTCTGTCGGTAGCCCTTGTCCCCGAGAAGCCAACCCTGCAGCCTCTGTGGACCCTGGATTACGTCAGGGACCTGTGACCGAATGAGGATGTAGGAGTTGTGCACAATCCCTGGAAACCATGTGCAGGCCTGCAGGATGCGTTTCTGGTGATCGCACAGCGATTGGAATCCCTTGTGGTTGATGTAGTTGACCACGTGTTGTGACAGAGACCTAAGAGCCACATGTGTGCAGTCGATCACACCCTGCACCTGTGGGGAAACCCGAGATCTGGGCAAATCCAATCGCTCTTGTATCCTGGCTTTCCTGGTCCTGGGTGAAATGTACAAAGTTGTGTGCCCTCGCGAAGATGGCATCCGTGACCTCATGGATGTATTTGTGGGTGGAGGCTTGTTACATCCCACAGGGGTCACCTGTGGAGCCCTGAAAGTAGCCACTGGCATAGAAATTGAACGCCACTGTCACTTTCATGGTCACTTGCAGTGGATGCCCTCCATGTCCCCATGGCACCAAATCCTGCAGCAGGTGGCATATGTGACTGACTTGTTCCTAGACATGCGCAGTCTTCGGCGACACTGGTTGTTGGCCATCTGCAGGAATGAAAGGCGGTGTCTAGAGGCCCTGGGTGTTGCTAAGCACTGAGCAGCAATGGCTCACTGGCTCTTTGGCGGCATGTGTGGGAGCCCCATCCATATCTTCTTCCCGAGGGTGCTGCACCTTCCTCTACACAGCCAGGAGCCTCAGTCATATTCTCCTCTATCATGTTTGCTCTCTGTAAGCCACGAGACATACAGCTAGTTCACCAGTCTCCATGATCCTGATGTATTCCTTCTGCAGGATGAAAGAGAGGGCCATGTGGTTAGCATGGGTGTGTTAAGAACCTGTCCTGGTTAAGTGTGAAGGCCCCTTAATGCTTCCCAGAAAGTGCTGGTCACTACTTGGATGGCCAGAGTTTAGTGCGCTGCATGGCTGCCAGAAATCCCACCCATATCCACCCCACTCCACCCAACCGATTGGCGGCAGTTTTGCCCACTGGACTGCATGCTGTGCTCTCAGCTCAGGCACAGGCATTCTCCTAACCCACACTGCAAGGCTGCACTGTTAGCTTGAACCATGGGAGACTGGTCCAAACCGGGATGATGACATTGCAAAGGGCTGTGAGCACCTCCACCAGTGACTGCTCCACAACCAGCTTTAGTGAGGAGCTTGTACAACGTGTGCAGTCGTCCAACTGTTCTGCAGTCCACGAAAATGCTCATTACTTTGCAGTCTGTGCCCAAGGGGTGAAAAGCTCTGGAGCACTTGGTGGCACTTTGATGCCTCCACGTTGCTTGAGTGGGCAGATAATCTAGAAGCCCGACTCCAAGCGTGTCAATGTAGCTGCATCTGAACTGTCTCAGCTGCAGAGCAAGCGTCACTTTTTTATAAAGTGTCCCTAATATGTGGCTGCTTCCCTCGCTTACCCTACCCTCCAACCCCAAATACTTGTGCGCTATATTCAACCGCAGAGCTGCCCTTGCCCCCCCACCCCCACAATGCACCTCAAGCTTGAAGTCCAACAGGTGATCCTGGTGAGCGCTGCACAACATTACTGTGTACTCACCTCCGAGATTCCCTCAAAGTGCAGTCTGCCAAGTGCACCAAGTGCACGTCTTTTATGTGCTGTTGTGAAACATGTCGGCGTGTTTTCCCACCGACGTGGGCGGACGATCCAGCGGGGGAAGGCGGGGGGGGGGGGGAAGGTTTCCAATGGGCACGCCTAATAATGATATGCTGATGTATTACAATGAGGTTCCCGATGTCCGACAGTGGGAAATATCGGGGGACTGAGTGGATGATTGCAAACTGGTTTCATGCCGTTGTGAAGCCGATTGCGCCATATTGTGCGCTTATGCCACCGAACATGCCCGACACCGGCAGGCACAGAACATCCCGGCCTCCAAGTGAATAACTGACCCCAAGGGGTAATTCCGCGAGGCCATTTATCTGATTGAATACAATGAGTGTACACCCGTGTCACCTGTGTGCATTCAATACTTCTTTATTTTTCTAACCTGACCGCTATGTCTTGGTGCAGCCCAGACATCTGCAGCTGAGGTAGAGGCAGCCCACTGACAGCTATGCTCTGTCGACTGTGATGAATTTGGTAGGTGTCCACTGGTGGCCCGAGGCCTAGAGGGCCCCGGCCTGCTTAGGTGCAGGTGCACCCTCCTCAGCCTGATGTGTTGGAGGCAATGGGGTCACTGGCAGAGGGGAGCCGGAGTGGCAGGGCACCCTTGGAGTAACCTGGGTCGATGCCCCTGGAGTGCTGGCTGGCACTCCTCTTCTCAGTGGGTACCTGATGGCACCTCACTGACTCCCTGAGGAGAAGTGGCACCTGGAGGGAGGTTAAGGTGCCCTGACCCCTCTTGCCTAGCCGCTGCTGCAATGCACCCATGGCCAGAGTGGGTCCGAGCACACGTCTGGCAGAAACTGTATGTTCTGCTGGATCTGGGTCTCCAGGGCAGCTTGTCATCTGAATCAGGCTCTGCAGGGGCCTGGTCTCCAGGAGCCCTCCTAGTGTCAGAGACCTTGGCTATCAGGGTCTCCACTTGATGTGGACCCGTGACAGTGATGTGCTCTCCATGCTGTGAACCTGAGCCTAATCTAGAACAAGGACCGGCCGAGGTGCGTGTACCTGCGCTGGGGGAGTGGGCAGGTGAACACTGTGAAGGTGATTCATCTGCGGATTCCGAGGCATCACCCTCTGAGGCGGCCTGGGGGCCTGGGGGCTGGGGCCGCGGCGTGGACGGGTTGCTGTCCTTCCCCTTTTTCTTGCTGGTACCTGGAAGAGAAAAGAGAGATTTAGTGATTGACTATGCCAGACTCGTACATTAAAGATCGCTCACAGTCAATGCGCACATGTTGGAGCTGGAGACTGGATGCATCCTCATTGGGTTCTTGGTGGTGGGGGTGCGGGGGGGGAGAGTCTGACCTCACCTTCCGTGCAGGTACAGTCACTCTCTCTGGGGCCTGCTCCTCAAAGCTACTAAAGGGAATGAAGTTCAACTGTTACAGCTCCTGTCTTGGCCCACTGGCACTTGTCACGTGCAATCCTGTCCTGCAGGAAGACCGAAGGATTGTGAGGCCCAAAACAGAAAATGCTGGATAAACTCAGCGGGTCTGACAGCATCACAGATCACACAGACTCGAAAAGCCAACCCAGTTTCTCTCTCCACAGACGCTGTCAGGCCTGCTGAGTTTTTCCAGCATTTTCTGTTTTTGTTTCAGATTTCCAGCATCTGCAGTATTTTGCTTTTATATTTGATTGTGAGACCATTGGCTGAATGAGCGGTTCAGAAGCTTGCGCGCCTATTGTCACTGCTGATCCCTCCCTAGTAAGTGATTAAGAAGCCGTTTGCCCTGAAACCAGTATGAGATGGCGAACTTAAGTGGCTGGCACACGTTCAGTGCTGATGTCCCATCTGCTGGCCATGTGTGGCATCCCTGTGCCCCTTAGTCTGCCTGATGCCCTTATGAGGTTGTGAGTTTGCAGTGAGTAGATGGTGCACTTATCCTGGCAGAGCGCAGCTGGTCATTCATCCTCTTTCTGCACTGCATGCTGGTTAGTTTTTGGATCTTATAGGTGCTAACCACCCCGGCAACCTCCTCCCAGGTCGCCGTGTTCAGGTGGGAGGATCTTCTGCTCCTGTCCTCAGGAAACCGCACTTCCCGCCACTCCTGGAGAACCTCCCAGGGACCTCTCGCTGAACCGTGGGGTCAAAGGTTGCCTTCTTCTCCTGGACACCCCGGTTTAAGCACAATCCAGAGTTCCCGGCCTGCAGTGAGCGAATGGCTGTCTGGACGCCCTTTAGATATGGCGCCAGGACTTTCGACCCCATGAGGTAATGGCGGTTGGGGGACTTCCTGCCTGCCCCGCCACGTGATTCGCTGAGCCCCTCGCGAATGCATAATTAATGAACTGAACAGTGGAAGACCTCCCAGCAGGAGTCACTGTGTCTTCCCCGTCTGACACCGCACTTAGACATCAGGGTGGAAGATTCCGCCCCACATATCTGCAACCTCATCTTAGGTCATCCTTAATTCTCACAGCTAAGGATTTTAATACTCATTGTAAGACCTCATTCATCAGGTCGTCAAACTTGTACTCTGTATATTGCTGCTTGTGTGCAGTTTTAGATGAGGGGTTATTCTGACCAACTTTTGTTGTCCGTACTATAAGAGTGAAGGGCTTTGTGTGAGGCTTGTTTAGCTACTTGGCTGTGAGGCAGATCAAGCCCAAATGCTTGGATGGTCAGCTGCAGCAGGAATGAAATATTGATTGACAAAATTGTTTCCTTTAAGGTGTTAACACAGCAAAACTTACTAAAGTCTCTTTATCCAAGATGTTTTGAAAATGGGCATTTGGATAACTTGCGGTGCCATGACCCACTGTGTAAAGTGAAAGGCCAATTTACCATTGCTGAATAGGCCTGAGGGCTTGAATGGCCTATTGATATTCCTACTTTTGAAACTTCCTGAATGAAGGCCCACAAATGATCCAAGCTTCACTTTACTGGCCATACATCTGCAATGTGGACCTGGCACACACGTCCTCAATGAAGGCTTTGAACAATTGAACCTGCACTAAAGTAAAGTTGTTTTTGTGCCTATTGCACACACACGGGGATTGGTGTTAGGTCCCTTGCTGTTTGTGGTATATATAAAGGATTTAGACTTGAATGTAGGAGGGTTGATCAGTAAGTTCGTAGTTGACACGAAAATCGGTGATGGTAAATAGTGAGGAGGATAGCCTTAGATTACAGGAGGATATAGACAGGCTGATCAGATGGGCTGATCAGTGGCAAATGGAATTTAATCCGGATAAGTGTGAGGTGATGCACTTGGGCAGGACAAACAAGGCACGGGAATACATGATGAATGGTAGGACCCTGGGAAGTACCGAGGATCAGAGAGACCTTGGTATGCATGTCCACCGGTCCCTCAAGGTAGCGGACAGGTAGATACAGTGGTTAAGAAGGCATCTGGGACACTTTCCTTTATTAGCCGAGGCATAGAATATAAGAGCAGGGAGATTGTGCTGGAACTGTATAAAATGCTTGTTAGGCCACAGCTAGAGTATTGCGTGCAGTTCTGGAATCTGCAATACAGGAAGGATGTGATTGCACTAGAGAGAGTGCAGAGGAGATTTACCAGGATGTTGCCTGGGCTGGAGAGTTGTAGTTATGTGGAGAGATTGGATAGACTGGGGTTATTTTTCCTGGAGCAGAGGAGATTGAGGGGGGGACATGATTGAGGTGTATAAAATTATGAGAGGCATAGATAGGGCAGGAAGGAACTTTTCCCCTTGGTGGAGGGATCAATAACCAGTGGGCACACATTTAAGGTACGGGGCAGGAGGTTTAGAGGGAATGTGAGGAAAAATGTTTTCACCCAGAGGGTGGTGGGAATCTGAAACTCTCTGCCTGAAAGGGTGGTAGAGACAGAAACCCTCATAACATTTAAGAAGTATTTGGATGTGCACTTGCTCTGCCATAGCATACAAGGCTATGGGCCTAGTGCTGGAAAATGGGATTAGAATAGTTAGGTCCTTGTCTGCGCCGGTCAAACTCGATGGGCCGAAGGGCCTTTTTCTCTGATGTATACCTCTAAGGCTATGACTCTATTACAATGAATCTGCTCACTTACTTTCAACCAATCAATTAGAATGTTTTTTATGGACTGTAGCAGTGGTAGGGATTATTTATTTCGATTTTAGTTTATATTTTTACATTTTTATGTTTCATGGCTAATAAATGGAAATTCGAAGGTGGTCGGTGTGCCTTGCTCCATTTTGTTGTCGACTACAAGTTTATGTAGCAGTCACAGATCCTCTTGAGGATTCTCGAGCAGTGTTCTCGAGCACTGTTTGTTGGACTGCTGGAGAGCCTCTTGAGATGTTCCCTGCCCTAGGGATATTCTTGATCGATGCCCTTCCTGTTACTGATTTCTATGGTGATGCAGGATCTCCTGTTCAGTTGATGCTCCGGGCGGCTACCCTTGAGGATACATTGTGGAAAATCCTCCATCATTTGGCGATCTGGGAATTTCAGTACCAGAAGTAGTTGTTGTTGTTGTTGTTGCTTCTGTTGAGGTATTTTATTCTTCTCTGTAATCAAGACCATTTGTTAACTGTCCTGTGGAAACGTGGATGCAGTTACAGAACATGATTCCTAAAGCACCACTAAAAATCCTGGAATATGATGTAATTAGAATAGAATTTTATTTATTCCATGATTGAATTACTTATTTTAGGAAGTTGTGGCCCCTTTTATTTATTATAGGCAGTGCCAATTGATTTTTTCACTGAAAAAAAGATAGAATTACGGATTGAGATGCAGAAAATCGCTTGATCTAAACCATTTATAGAAGGGATTTTAATTCCATGGTTTATGCGTTTTGTAATGGTTTTGGCCCATAATTTGCTGTAGGAACGATTGCTATTAGTTAGACTTGCCTTCGCATGTTAGGTTTTTACATCTTTTTAGCATTGTAAGTGGAAAACATCACAGCGAGGGAAACTGCAGATCTGGGTGAACAGGACAAACAGTGTATCTCCTAACTAATCAGATTGCAGGTTTGTGAGATTGGAGATTTATTTTATTCATTCATTGGATGTGGGTGTTGCTGGCTAGGCCAGCATTTATTGCCCATCCCTAATTGCCCTTGTTCAAAGGGCATTTAAGAGTCAACCACATGGCTGTGGATCTGGGGTCACACGTAGGCCAGACCAGGCCTACAAATGCCCTAAACCAGGGCATTACAACAATCAGCAATGGTTTCATGGTCATCATCAGACCTTTAATTCCAGATTTTTAAAATTTATCTCAAATTTCATCAATTGCTTTGGTGGGATTCGAACCCCAGTCCCCAGTGCATTACCCTGCATTTCTGGATACTAGTCTAGTGACTGTGCCACTGCCTCCACCAGGGTTGGGGGATTGAGACGAAAATGTATTCAATGTCAAATCAAATACAAGATGAGAAATAAAGAGATGGAAGGAAAGATGGGATCAAAAGAGAAAAAGAACACAGCAAAGAATTATTTTTTAAATACATTTTGAAAATTGCCAACAACAATTAAAACTTGACCGAATGAGACTTTTAATAGTTACCTGTCAGTGCAAGAGATATTGACTGGCAATAATCAATACGCATCATTAGAAAGATACTTGGACAGGAATAGGCAAGACTTAACATTCTGTAGTGAGTTTAGTTCATTTTTACCCTGAAAATGCAGGAACTTCATACCCATCAATTCATTTCAATGGTGAACCAGACAGCAAGATGCAGCTTTTGCAAAGCTAGCAGCAGAGAGATGCATCACAGGCAGCAGCTTTTGCTTTTCTACTTTTAACTGCTCTTCTGTCCGCACCTGAAATTGCTGCAACATTTGCCCCTAGCTGGCAGCTAGCAGCACTCGCCTCGCTGCTATCTTGACAGCAAATTGTGGGTCAGCATGATTTAAAGGGCGGTTTTGATGGTTTGTTCAGATTATTCCCTGTTTCCCATTCAGAACAGATGCCATTTGCAGTAGGTGCGAGGCCTTCACGAACGAGTCGTTGGATTGCCACTGCCGCTTCTGCTCTGGTGGAGCTCCAGAATATCATTAATGTTTGGATTGCTGTTGGCTCAAGCTTAGGGGTCAGGGGAAGGAGTTGGAATTGTTGTGCTTTTTGTTCTGCCCTGATTCAGGGTCCAAAACTCTGGTTTAAATTGATGCTGTATCCTTTTTTACTATGTGGTGTACCCAGCTCTCTGTCCCTGGGTATATCTGTCCTTAGCTGCTGAAGTACTTGTTTCTGTATTATTTTAAATTTGACTTTAGATGCAGTCAAAACTGATCAAGAGGTATGCTACTCATGCGGTATTATTGCCCAATTATTCCGTCATGTTTTTAACAGCCTTTCTGATTACTTTCTTTGGCGCCTCAAGTGACTGTTGAGCTGAGATTTGCTGTCCTCAAAATGGAGCTTTGAAGGAAATAATTGCGACTGATCATGGTGTATTGTCCATTTGTAAGGATCATCTTGAAAGGGAGCTTTTTTACCTTTTTTCCGTGATTTCTCATGTTGGGAAGTCCCTCATTTTCTTGTGCGATAAGACACACACAAAAGCTGCAGCGAAAAATGTCTTTTATCCTATTTAATTAAATCCACTTATTATGAAGGGGAGGAATTTCTACTCCCCTCACTCAGTAACTGGCTCGCATCTCCTAGGACTCACAGGCAACTTGACTCCCTACATTGCAGTATCTACTAAGAGATAAAAGAGAATTAAACATAATTGGTGTAACTGCACAGCTTTGATAGCACGGCCTCAATTACAAGTAGCATTTAGCTGTACAAATATAGTCGGATAGAGTTTCTGCCTTGGGCACTGTTGGTGATCCGGGCACAAATTGAGCCAAAAAGTACTCTAGTTTTGAAGAATGTTTCTTTTTCCTTGAGGTTCTACTCAAACCTATTTGCATATCGCCAAATGTAAAATCTGCCATGAACCAACGCAATTGGGCTGCATTTTAGAATGAAATTTAATAAGAAAGGGCTGTTTTAAAATGTATTCCTCACTGTGTAAACAACGGTAACTTGGCGCAGTTTGATTAAGGCAGGTAAAAATGTGTTTATCGCAAAACAAATAAGCATTTTAATCGAGTTGTTAATCATGAACTGTTAGTAACCCAATTTTAAATAGCTCAAAATAACTTTAAGACCTATAGAAAAACTTTGGTTACAGTAGCTAGTTTCAAAATTAGTTAATTTGTAGCGTTCTAAGTAAATTAAGAAAAAAGTTATAGTTGAAAGCTTTTAAAATGTACCTATTATGTCCTTGAGCTTAAAAAAACTTCAAATTTTTGAGCCCTCCTTAAAGACCTACAAATACACGCAATTTAAAAAAAAAATTATTTCGTGGGATGTGGTAGCCAGCATTTTTATTGCCTATCCCTAATTGCTCTTGAGAAGGTGGTAGTGAGCCACCTTCTTGAACTACTGCAGCCCATGTGGAATAGTGGGACTTGCAATGGTGATTCAAACAAAGGGTGTGGCCATTTTTGTGGGTGGGGCTATCTTCTAGTGCAGTGTTTTTTTTAAACCAATGCACAAGTTTAAAAGGTTTCTCTGATTTTAGTCAAATTGTGGAACGAAAAAAAAAACCAAAGCCACTGATTGCAACTCCAAGCCAGTCACTGAATAGCTGGCAATTTTTCAGGAGTAACATTGAATGGAAGGGGTGAGATGTCTTTGTTAAGATGAAGTTGTATATATGAAGGTGTCACTGCTGTTTATGTGAAACAGTGATGTTACTAAGGTTGTAAGGAAAAGATTTTGTGCTTGAACTTTTTAAAAATAAAGATATAGCTTGAAATTCCTTGGTAGCTCTGAGAATGCCACTGAAATTTGGAAGAAGCATAATTGGGAGACACAGTAAATTTAAGAGTCATATTGTCCCCTACTTGATAACTTTATGGGAAAAAAGTCAACGTGTCATCTTCCACTACAAAGTGCCAATGGCCATTTTTTAACACAGCTCCGAGGATTGTTCCTATCCAGATGTGGATTTACAAAAGTTCAGGCCACTCAACAGACTTGTCAACGAAGTTGAAGCCCATGGAATAAAAGGGACAGTGGCAGCATGGGTACAAAATTGGCTGAGTGATAGGAAACAGAGGGCAGTGGTGAATGGTTGTTTTTTAGACTGGAGTCGGATGTATAATGGAGTTCCCCAGGGGTGGGTACTTGGCTCAATGCTTTTTTTCCTAAATCTATATTAATGACCTAGGCTTGGGTGTGCAGGGGCACAATTTCAATATTTGCAGATGACACAAGACTTTGAAGTATTTTGAGCTGTGAGAAGAATTGTGTTAAAATTCAAAAGCCATAGATAGGTCGGTAGAATGGGTAGACAAGTGGCAGATGGAATTTAATGCAGAGAAGTGCGAAGTGATTCATTTTAGTAGGAAGAATGGGGAGAGATAATATAAAATAAAGGTGCAATTCTAAATGGGGCGCAGGAGCAGAGGGACCTGGGAGTCTATGTACACAAATCACTGAAGGTAGCAGGGCAGGTTGAAAGAGTGGTTAATAAATATATAGGATCCTGGGCTTTATAAATAGGAGAAAAGAGCACAAAAGCGAGGAAGTTATGATAAACCTGTATAAAACGTTGGTTTGGCCTCAACTGGAGTACAGTATGGTGTCCAGTTCTGTGCAACACACTTTAGGAAGAGTATGAAGGCATTAGAGGGGGTACAGAAAAAATTCACAGAAATGGTTCCAGGGTTGAGGAATTTCAGCTTCCTAGATGGACTGGAGAAGTTTGGACTGTTCTCCTTGGAGAAGAGAAGGCTGAGAGGAGATTTGATAGAGGTATTCAAAATCATGAGGCATCTGGAGAGAATAGATGGGGAGAAACTGTTCCCACTGGCGGAAGGGTAGTGAACCAGAGGGCACAGATTTGAAGTGATTGGCAAAAGAAGCAATGGTGACATGAGAAAATACATTTTCACGCAGCGAGTGGTTAGGATCTGAAATGCACCGTCTGAGAGTGCGGGGGCGGGGCAACACTGCCCGAGAGTGCGGGGGGGGGGCAACGCTGCCTGAGAGTGCGGCGGGGGGGGGCAACGCTGCCTGAGAGTGCGGCTGGGGGGGGCAACGCTGCCTGAGAGTGCGGCGGGGGGGGGGGCAACGCTGCCTGAGAGTGCGGTGGGGGGGGCAACGCTGCCTGAGAGTGTGGCGGGGGGGGGCAACGCTGCCTGAGAGTGCTGGGGGGGAGGGGGGCAGTTTCAAACGTGGTTTCCTAAAAAGAGTTGGATCGTTATCTGAAGAGGAAAGGCTTACGGGGCTATGGGGAAAAGGTGGGGGTATGGCACGAGGTGAACTGGTCTTGCAGAGAGCTGGCACATATACGACGGACTGAATGGCCTCCCTCTGTGCTGTAGCCATTCTATGATACCAATATCTCTAACCCTGGCTGAATCTGAAACATGAAGGGTTGAATTTCAGTTGGAATTCACATGGAATAAATCGGGGCTGGGAACAATTGCTGAGGAAAGGGATGTGGTTGTAAAAGTAAGTTTTGGTAGCCACCTGATCAAACACTGAAAGGGAAACAGAAAATGATGTTTAAACATATTTGGCTACATCTTTCTCCCTCACGTATTTATCAAGTACCTCAATGGATTGAGTTAACCCCGAGAGTGACATCTTCAGGAGGCATATTGATATAAGTGGGTTGCACGTATTAATACTTTCAGGGCAAAACATGGATGGCAGGAGTCAAAAGCATGAGTTCAGAAGCCTCAGGGCAGTAACAATGTAAGGTACTTCTTTTCTATTCTTCCAAGGGATGTGGGTGTCACTGGCAAGGCCAGCATTTGTTGCCCATCCCCAAATACCCTTGAAATGAGTGGCTCGCTCAGCCATTTCAGAGAGTGGCTAAAGAGTCAACCACATCGCTGTGGGTGTGGAGTCACATGTAGGCCAGACCGGGTAAGGATGGCAGATTTCCTTCCCTACAGGACATTAGTGAACCATATGGATTTTTTTTTTTTGCAGTAACTGATGATAGTCTCAATAATGGTGGCCACGAAATTCACTTTCAATTCCAGATTTAAAAAAAATTAAATTCCACCAGCTGCCATGGTGGCATTTGAACCCTATGCCCCCCAGAGCATTAGCCTGGGGGTCTCTAGGTTACTAGCCTAGTGACATTACCACTATGCCGCTGTCAGCCCAGAAATCAACAACATTTCTCCTTTTTTTCCACATCTTTTCTACAGTAAAAGTCTGGCACAGAAATGTTGAATAGCTCCCTCAGTGCCCTCCCCGATGAGAATGTGTTTCTTGGTGATCATACGCGTAGGAATTTTCGTCAAAATACGTCCTAGTGTTGATTGACACATAGGGATTCTGTTTTTGTCAGTGGAGTAAGTTAAGGAGGGGGAGAGGCAGCAAATGATCATTTACAAGTATTCTAGACTCATCTGCTAAACTACTGACTGCTTAATGGATTTTGAACAGCAGTGTTTTGGCATGATATATGATAAGGAATGGTAACGTGTGACACTTTGGTCTAATCCTCTGCTTTTGTAGCTTTCACAGCAGGAGGCATTTGTTCTAAAAGAAAAAGCGAGCCTAAATTTCAATGCTTGACTATACCCAAATCTAAACATAGCAAAATTAATCCTTGTAGCTTCTCTGATCCAATGGATCAAATTACGATTAGCTTCCCTATTTGGCTTGTATTTGTACTCATCACTGTCACACATCTTGGCCCACGAATTAGCCAGCAGCAGCTATTTTCTTCATTGTACATCGCTGTCAACTCCACTTCCAGAAGAAGCTGACTGAAGACAAATCACTGCAAAAATTCAACCATCTACATCATATGCTCCTGTATGGAATACTTCAAATATTGCAGTATTTTGTGGGCTTGATAGTAGGTTGCAAGGTTTCTACTGTAATTCGAAAAGACAAGTTATGACATTTTTCTTGTGTGAAGGGTACACAACTAAAACAGCATTAGCCGTCTTCCTTCTTTACAGATACTGACGTGTTGTGTATCTCCCTTTTTATTTCAGAGTTCCAGCATTTGCAGTTGTTCCTTTCTACATTATTTTGCCATAATTCCAGGCACAGCAATTTCTCTGTCTGTTAAGTCACCCCTTGACATCTAAGTGTCCCTGTCACTAGTTAGGTGACCTTTTAAACCAGTTGTTATATGCCATGGCAGTGTAACTCCGCACTCAAAACTTTGATGGTGGTAGTCGCTGATTCAGCAATGCCCACATCCCGTGAATGAATAATTTTTAAAAAATGATATATTTCTAAATATTAGAAGCATCAAGGGATGTGGAGATAGTGCAGGGAAATGGTGAAGATCAGCCATGATCTTATACAAACATATGAATTAGGAGCAGGAGAAGGCCATTCGGTCCCTCAAGCCTGCTCCGCCATTCAATACATGGCTGATCTGATTGTAACCTCAACTGCACATTCCCATCTACCCCGATAACCTTTCACCCTCTCCCTTATCAAGAATCTTTCTAGCTCTGCCTTAAAAAATATTCAAGGACTATGCTTCCACTGCCTTTTGAGGATGAAAGTTCCAAAGACTCATGACCCTCTGAGAGAAAAAAAATTTCTCCTCATCTCTGTTTTAAATGAGTGACCCCTTATTTTTAAACAGTGACCCCCTAGTTCTAGATTCTTCCACAAGAGGAAACATCCTTTCCACATCCACCCTCAGGATCTTATATGTTTCAATCAAGTTGACTCTTACTCTTCCAAACTCTGGTGGCTACAAGTTTACCCTGTCCAACCTTTCCTCATAAGACAACCTGCCCATTCAAGGTATTAACCTAAGAAACCTTCTCTGACCTGCTTCCAATGTATTTACATCCCTCCTTAAATAAGGAGACCAATACTGTACACAGTACTCCAGATATGGTCTCACCAGTGCCCTGCACAATGGAATTGAATGGTGGAGTGGGCTCGAAGGGCTGAATTGCCTACTCCTGCTCCTATTTCTTATATTCTTATGTTTTATTTTCCAGCCTCACAAGAAATGGTTGACAGCAACGTCTGAGGGCTCTTTAGGATAGTTACAACTTGCCGCTGCTGAAATCCACATCTTTGCTACCTCTGTACTTTTGTTTGTTCCAACAAATCCCTGGACTCCCGTATTCTATCCTCCATAAACTTGAGTACATCCAAATCTCTCCTGCCCACGTCCTTACTTGCACCAAGTCTCCATACACCCATCAGCATCATCAGTGCTTGCTGACCACCGTTGGCTCCCAGCTAAGCAATGCCGCGATTGTAAAATTTTCATCCTGCCAAACTTGCCCCTGCCTATCTCTCCGCAATCTTCTCCAGCCTCACAACCCTTGGAGATATCTACACTCCTCTAATTCTGGCCTGTTGAATATCCCTGATTTTAATCGCTCCACCATTGGATACCGTGCCTTCAGCTCACTAGGCCCTAAGCTCTGTAGTTCCCTCCATAAAGGTTTCTGCCTCCATACTTCTCTTTCCTCTTTTAAGACACTCCTGAAAGCATACTGCTTTGTCCAAGCTCTCAGGCATCTGCACTAATATCATCTTACCTCGATCAGATGCACCATTTTATTCCATAACACTCCTGTGAAGCATCTTGAGTCATTTTCTCATATTAAAGGTGCTAAATACAAGTTGTTGTTGTTTAATGGGTACATGTACACCGCTCTTAGTAATGCTTAGGTTTTATTTTCTGTACTCAGGGTTGACACTTATAGATTTCTATTGACAATTTGCATATTCTCAAGATGAACTGACTCAGTTTTGATTATTTCAGGTCTATTTTGGTTGAAGTACGTGTTTTTTAACCATTGAAACCTTAAGCTGAATTTCTGACAGGGCGCGGAGTCACGTTTAAGTGCGCAAATCCGGCCCTGACACCAGAGGGCACGGTCACGTGTGGGACGGGAAAATTTGGAGAGCCATTCTGGCCTGTGTCAACGCCTGCCAGAAAATCCCGCCCCTTAGCTCTGCTTTTGGAGGAAATCCGATTTTCCTCCACATCCCTGACCCTGTGCCATTTTCCTCTGGCCTTTTTGTGGGTCAGGAGTACCTAGTATGCAAAATGTACACGTGGCCTTGCTGAATTTGGGTTCTCCATTATAAATGAGCAGTGAAAATCGGATTTTGTCCCCACACACAATTTCCGTCTGGCGGTGCGGGGTTTCGGAAGCCCATTAAAAGCACACCAGGTTTGACAGTTCATGAAGAAAGTAGAAAGCCTGATGAGGAGTCAGGAACATTCTGAAAGGTAAGTGTAAAGTGTCTTGCCACATTCACATGTCACTATTAGGTGCCATATTGTAATGTGGGCATGTTTTTAATGCAGTGATTCATCATAGGGATTTATCCTTTTAAGGTAAGTTGACCATAATATTGACCAGTCTTGTGTATTTGTTCACATGCATTACAGTGTTTTTCCAATGGAAAGTCACCATAATGCAGTGAAAAATGTATCGCAATCACAATATCCTGTCAGTCTGTGCTGTCATCTTTTCTAGTGTGATTTAGATGACTCTGGCTGATAAAGCAAAGACCAGTTTTGACACTTGAAAAAAATCTAACCATCTGCTTCCTCACATTGATTGATAGGCACTCTACTTTGAAATTGAAATGATCACCTGTTCTGACCTTCCCAGAGAGTGGTCTATTGTTTGGACAGCTGTGGCCATTAGCAATACTTGACTGAGCTTCAGGTACTAATGGGTTTCAGCACAGTAGGTATTCTATTCACCTGAAAATAAATGACAGTTTCCAGAAGTTGGAATAACAGATTGTGCCTTTGATGTGGTTTCTGATACAGGCTAATAGGATTACGAGTGTTACAAAGCTTTTTGCACGTAGCAGAATTCATTTTCTCTCGGTATCAATAGTTTTGGAGGCTTTTTTCAGGTGGTGAGATGCTCATTTTTTTTCCCTGCAAGGATCTTCCAGTTCAGGCCTACACTTTGCAGTTGAGAACTGGATTAACTGGTACAAGTTCCACTGGCACTCCCTTTAAGCTGAATGGCAAAATAAACAATGGTGACATGAGGAAAGTGCTTTTTATGCAGCGAGTGGAATGCACTGCCTGAGAATGTGGTGGAAGCAGAATCAATTGTGGGTTTCAAAAGGGAATTGGATCATTATCTGAAAAGAAAAGCAGGGCTATGGGGAAAGGACAGGGGAATGGGACTACAGGAGTTGCTCTTGCGGAGAGCTGGTATGGACACAAGGGGCTGAATGGTCTCCTGCTGTGCTGTAACCATTCTATACAATTAATGAACTAATTGTTTATTGAGTTTAAGCCATTGATTTAATGAAGTAATAGCTGTATTTTCCAGCTCATTGTTTTGATCACTGCCCCAGCTTAAAGATTAAAAAATAATACTTAGTGATCCTGTGGCATCACTTCTTATTTTTTTTGTTCCCCCTCTCCCTCTCTCTCGTTCCTCTTATTCCCATCACCCTCGCCCGACAATCCCGCTCTCACTGTGATCGCTGCCATGTCGGAAATCATAAGCACAATCCCATTTTCCTTTCTGTTATTCCAGGTGGTTTACACCTTCCTGGTGGTATGGGGTACAACATATTTTAAAAAAAAAGCAAAGTACTGCGGACACTGGAGATGTGAAATAAAAACAAAAGTCCTGGAAAAACTCAGCAGGTCGGGTAGCATTTGTGGAGAGAGAAACAGAGTTGACGTTTCGAGTCCAATATTGTTTTTCTGTTTCGCACTTTCTGTTTTTATTTCATACCTTCAGTATTTTGCTTTTTAAAAAATATGATGCATTAATTTTATATTTTATCCATTCTTCCATACAAATTTAAATCAACATCGGAGAAAATCTGCATTATGGCTGGTGTTGACATGTATCCCATAACACCACGGAGATGTAAGCCACCTGAAATGACAGAAAGAAAAATGGGACCGTGCTTATGATTTCTGACATAGCAGCGAGTAGAGTGAGAGCAAGATCACTGACCGAGAGTGATGGGGATAAAAGGACCGAGAGAGAGGGAGCAAACAAAAAATAAGAAGTGATGCCACTGGACAGCAGCTAAGTATTATTGTTTTTTTGATCTTTAAGGTGGGGAGTAGTCTAAACTATGAGCTGGAAAATGTAACTATTATTTAATTAAATCAATAGCTTAAGCTGAATAAACTAATTGGTTCATTTAATATTGGACTCGAAATGTTAACTTTGTTTCACTCTCCACAGATGCTGCCAGACCTCCTGCGTATTTCCAGCACTTTCTGTTTTTACATCACGTTAGAAACCTGAGTTAAAAAGAAAAATGCTGTAAATCGGAAACAAAAATGGAACACAGAGCAAATTGACCAACGTCGTAAAAGACATTACCCTTTCATCAAAAGAAAGAATTACATTTCCAGGGCATCCCAAAGTGCGTTACTACCAATTATTTACTTTTGAAATATTTATAACTCCTTTGTGCGTATAAGATTAAGGTTCAATCTACTTGGGGTGTTTTAGACGATTAAAGGAGTTAATAGAATAGGTAGAAGGAAGCTATTTCCTATGGTGGGGGAAATCAGAACGAGGGGCACACATCGCCTTAAAATTCGAGCTGGGTCACCCTCAGGAAATACTTAATCATACAAACTCTTCCCCACCCCCTCCCGAAGAAACAACTGCTGAGGTTAGCTGAACTTAAAATGTCTGAGGGTGATTGATTGATTGATTGTTTTTTGTTGGGTATTAAAGGTTATGGAACCGGGGTGGGTAAATGGAATAAAGGGCAATTAGGAAATGCTGATCTTACCAGCGATGCACACATTGCTGCGAATAATAAAAAAAAATTAATCTGCTTATTAGCTGTGATGTATTTAAATGGTGGTACCAGCTCAAGGGGCTGAATAGCCCACTTTGGTTCCAATGTTCCTGTAAGGGTACTCACTGTTAAAGTACATATTTTTAAATCAAATCACTTCATTCACTCCATGCCCAAAAGCTTATTTTGGGCGGAATTGTCCGTGCCTGCTGGCGTTGGGCGTGCTTGGCGGTGTGAGCGGACAATATGGCGAGAAAGCCAAAAATCAGTTTGCGATCGCCACTCAGCCTGTCGATGGTGGGCTGTGTTTACCATCATTGGACGTCAGGAGCCTCATAGTAATACATCTGCATATCGTTCTAAGGCTAGCCTGCCAGACTCAATCCCCACACTGGATTGTGCATCCACGTAGGCGTGATTGTACACCAACGTGTTTCACAACTGCACAAAAGTGACTTGCACCTGTTGAGCTGCACTTCACCCAGGACTTTGAGGTTTATTTGCCTACCTTGCTTCGGGCAGCACTCACAGTTATCAGCGCCAGGCTTCGCAGCCAACACTACAGCACTCTTAGGGGGGCTCACGGGCAGATCTCTACCGACCAGACCAACAATAAGACTTTGTACGACTGCAGAGCTGGGGCTTGCTTGGGGAAGTGGGAGAAGAGGCCTCAGGCAAGGAAAGAGGCTGCAGGGTGGGGGCTGTACTGGGGAAGGGGGTTATCTCAGGGATTGTGTGGGGCCACATGTTGATCTGTGCAAGTGGCCTCAAGATGGTGAGGGCTGAGGAGGCAGTCTCCAGAGGAGATCAGGCTAGATGGAGATGTGAGGGTGTGTGAGAGAGAGTGAGTGGTGATGTCCCTTGAGCTGGCAGTGAGTGAGATGCCAGTGAATGTGTGATGGGCTTGAGTGTGTGAGCTTAGAGGGATGAGATGGTTGCCTTACCCTGGCGGCTCAGATGAGATCATTCATCCTCTATCTGCATTGGATGGCCAACCTCTTCTGTGCAGCATTGGTACTGATCACCGCCTCCCAAGCTGGAGTGGTAATATAGCTGCCCCTCCTGCGGCCAGAGAGGGGGCAGAGGACACCACGGCGAGCCTCCACAGGATCCAAAAGGCGCTTGAGGAACATGTCACTAAACCTGGGGGCTGCAGTCTTCTTGCCTTTTGGGGCCATGTCTTATTTGCAGCAGTCCTGGGCTGGAAGCACTGAGAGGTGTGCGCGCGGCTGCACTTTAATTGTGGTGCCTGGCATGATGAAATGGCGAGGTGATGGCGTGGCGGGCGAATTGGAGCCTGCCCGCCATGGAAAAGGAGTGTTTCCCGGGAATGCATAATTAATGCGCCGGGTTTGGGATATGTCGTGAGAAGCCGCCATTGCGGCCAGCGGGTAAGACATCGTTTTACCGTACTTAATGCAAATCTGGGACAATTCCGCCCTTAGTCTTTTTTAGTCTCTTTGATTCCTACTCACTGACCCTATGTTGTTCAGAATTTAAATTGATTAAAACCGCGACCTGTCTAAGCCTGCCCACAATATTTACAGTCAAGCTTCCAGTGGGCTTAATTTGTTCCCATCAACAACTTCTCGCTCTGTATTTCAGCTCTGACCATAGTTTGCGCGCATCAGACGAGCTATTTTGTATATTTTAAAAAGATTGCAAGTTCTCTTACACATTTTGGAATTTATTTTATTTTCCCCATAGCTGGGAAGCACGAATTGCCAGGAGACACTCTGTCACCTGAACAAAGGAGAAGCACAAAGTGGTCCTACAGACATTGTTGCAATTTTTTTGTGACCCTTTATATAAGACCAGTTTAGATGTTACAAGAGAAGCCACTAAAATAAATTATGTTTATTTGTGGATCATCGCTGTGCTTTAAAGAAGCTTTTAGAAAAGCGGAGTGGGCATTTATTCTGTGTTAGCAATAGTGCTGCTGCATTTTCTGAACAAAGGCCTAATTAGAAATCATTTGGACTAAAAGCCTGCTATTGCCTCTATTATAAAAGAAATGTACACCTTAAAGGCCCCTGTTTGTCTTCTGCTGACCCTTTTGAAAATGGCAATTTTGCAATAACTCGAGAGAAGCAAGCTTCCTTCTCTTTAATCTAAGGGCTGGGTAAGTGCCCAAAGTAACTGTCAGTGGTACCACTTTAATCAACTTAATGCAGCTCGCCAGATTGCAGGCTTTGGGTTAGTACAAAGGGACATGCAGATGTGAGCCCGTGAGAGGGTGCTTTCACAGGGCATTGGATGTTAAAAGCTATACGAGATGAGAGGACTGGGCCCAAAAAAAGGAGTCAGTGACATGGCAGGCAGAAGATTTGGCACACTGTGGAAATGATGCAGTTGTGTTATGTCAGTAAGGGTGTGTTGGCTAAAACCATCTGGCCCCCGTGTCTGGCACCATCTCTTCTGTAAGGCACTTGTGAAATGAAGTACACAGTGATGGACCTTTGTTTAGTTCAAAGGTTTTTACTGCTTTATTCTGAAGCCCCATTGTGAATTCATAGGACTTAAAATATGTATCACTGTCCCTTTCATTTTTGTTCTTCTGAAACAAATCAAAGGGAAAAAGTTTCTTCAACAGTTAAAGCTAGTTTGAAATTTTAAAACGTTTGGCCCCATAGCACTTTGCGCTAACTCTCTGGATAGAACCATCATAGCATTGCAAAACAAGGCGAGGCTTACTTTTACGCTACTTTTCAAATGTAGAACTGTTAAAGCACCTTTCGTTTCACTTCAATGTATTTGTTTTAAGTGAAAAATAACCTTTATAAAGTGTTTGTAGGACTTTGTTCAGTTTGGAGGAGTGTTAGCCGAACTTAGCCTCCTCATGTAGTCTTTTTCAAAAGAAACTAGCCGGGGAAAGGAACGATTTGTTGCCACATTAGTTTATGTTTTCATTTTCTTTAAAGAAATGTCATTAGGAGCGTTGCATTAGAATAAAATCAAATACATAGCCTGCAGAGCTATTATGCTATATTACCTTTCATAAGAAATATATGCAGAGAAATTGTTTCCAGTTAAGTTCGGTTACCTCAGTTGGACTAAAAGGTACAATATTGAAGGCTCCCCTAGGCACTTTAAAATGCAGCTTCTGGGTCAGTCAGTAGCGAAGCCAACAACCCTGAAGCTGGGAATGAATGATGCAAATCTTTTCCTTGTAGGTTCCCGAATTGTGGTTGTCAATTTAGTGCCATTGTGTTCTCTTTGCCAAGTGGTGGTTGACAACTTATAAACTCAATGCAGATCGCAGAAATCAAATGTCACACTGGCCTGTGCAGTGTTTTAAATTGGACTTTAAAATATACCTTCTCAAGGGCAACTAGGGGTGGGCAATAAATGCTGGCCCAGCCAGCGAAGCCCATGTCCCGTGAATGAATAAAAAAAAACAAATTTAATTACTTCAATAGATGTCCTTTCAAATTTTAATTGTTTTAAATCATTTGTGAAGACTTGGTTAAGACTTATAATTGATTAGCAGATGAATTTCAACAGAGCTAAGTGTGAGCAAATCACTTAGGATCGAAAAAAGGAGAGATCTCAGTATTATGTAAATAGTGAAAAGCTAGGAACAGTGGAGGTGAAGCGACTTAAGGGCCCATGCACACAGATCATTATAACACAGTGTTCTGAAGAAAGGTCCTTAAATCTGAAAGGTTAACTCTGTTTCTCTCTCCACAGATGCTGCCAGACCTGCTGAGTATTTGCAGCCTTCTCTGTTTTTATTAAAATATAGTAATCAGGTAAAATAAATAAGCAAAAGGCTAAAGTAATGTTGGCCTAGAGAGCTAGAATATAAAGGGGAGGAAGGTTTGCTGCAGCTGGAAAAGGCCCTGGTAAGAGCCGGAGTAATGCGTACAGTTCTGGGCACTGCATCTTAGAAAGGGGATATTGCTTCTGGGAGAGTGCAGGTTCACCAGAATGTTATCATTGGCTCTGAGGAATAGATAATGAGGAGAGATTATAGAAACTAAGTTTGTATTCCTTGGGCTATATTAGGGGAAAATGGTGGTGTAGTGGTAATGTCACTGGACTAGTAATCCAGAGGCCCAGGCTAATGCTCTGGGGGACACAGGTCCAAATCCCACCACACCAGCTGGTGGAATTTAAATTCAATTAATAAAATCTGCAACTGAAAGCTAGTCTCAGTTACCGTAGCCATGAAACTATCATCGATTGTTGTAGAAACCCATCTGGTTCCCTAGTGTCCTTTAGGGAAGGAAATCTGCTGTCTTTACCTGGTCTGACTTACATGTGGATCTTTTGTGCACTCTCTCTAATGCCTTCATACTCTTCCTGAAGCGTGGTACAAAATTGGACGCAATACTCCAGTTGAGGCTGAACCAGTGCCTTATACAGGTTTAACATAACTTCCTTGATTTTGTACTCTCTGCCTCTGTTTATATCCCCGGATTCCATATGCCTGATTAACCACTTTCTCAACCTGTCTTGCCACCTTCAATGATTCGTGCACATATACCCCCAGGTCCCTCTGCTCCGTCATCCCCTTTAGAATTGTACCCTTTATTTTATTTTCTTCTCTCATTCTTCCTATCAAAATGGATCACTTCACACTTATGCAAAAGAAAAATACTCCGGATGCTGGAAATCTGAAGTAAGACCGTAAAAACTGGACAAACTCAGCAAATCAGATAGTATCTGTGGAGAGAAACAATATGACCTGTTCTGATGAAGGTCATCAACCTGAAACATTAACTCTGTTCATCTTCGCTGATGCTGCCTAAGTATTTCCAGCAGTTTTTATACTTATTTCACTTCACACTTCTCTGCATTAAATTTCTTTTGCTACCAGCCTATCTGTGTCCTCTTGAAGTTTATCACTATCCTCCTCACAGTTCACAGTTGTTATGACGTGGCAGATGATGTGTGCCAAGCAGATCAAATCCATGAGGGAAACTTGATCATGCAGTTACAACTGTTTTGCAATTTGTATTTTATTTCGAGATGCGTGCCCTGAATTCAGAAGTAATAAGACCACCACAACTTCAGAGGTTTTTAGAAAACTAAATTAAACATTTATGAACAAAAGAAAAGATTTCAAGCACATACATAGGTCTACAAATTACCACTATAATAACTCCTAAAACCCCCAATTAATCTGGCTTCCAGTTACACCCCACCCCCCCCCACCTCCACCGTTAAGGCAACACTAAAGAAACAAATAGATTTAAACAGACCCAGGTAGAGCAACACAATACCCTGAACAATGGAATTCAAAGTGAGTTTTCTCAGCTTTGGTTCCTGTAGACAGCGACTTGATGCACAGAGGCTGGACGCTTTTCACACTTGTGTTAGATCTTAGAATTCCTTCTCCTCTGACTCATAGCCTCATCTCCTTTTATACATGTTTCTCCCTTGCAAATACCGTTGTTCCGATAGGTCTTTGGAACTTTACCTTTCTCATAATATAAATCTTTTCATAGTACTAATTTTATCAGTAACCTTTGGGGAAAAAATAAACACACTGTTTGGCTCAGCTTCTTTTGGCTAGGTGTAACATCTTACCATCTCTTTGAAATTTAAACTAACCTAATTTATCCATGAATGCAAATTTTCCTCACAACTCACATCCTAAAACTTCAGCCGTGTTTATGTATTTAGCATTTCAAACCTAGTTTCCTTTTGATACTAAAAGCCTCCAGACTAGCTGTCTCCAATTCAACTAAATCCCCCCCCCCCCACACAGATACACACAGAGAAACTATCCAAACTCCACTATTAATCTACCGTTACAATAAATCACAATAATATTATGAGAATTATTATATTTTCATGACAGCAATAATTCCAAGACTCGTATCATCTTCAAATTTTGAAATTGTGCCCTGCACACCCAAGTCTAGGTCATTAATATGGTTCAAGAAAAGCATTGGACATTCATGGATAAACCAATCAGAAAGGATGTCTTGGTTATCTCCTCTCTCCTTCCTCCTGCTCCTCATTGTCCTGCTTCTGCTCCTCAGCTCCTCACCGTGTGGTTGGTGGCAAGTGCTGTTCTCTCATCATGGCGCCGTTGTGCAGCATGCAAGAGACTATGGGCAGAATTTTCCAGTCGGCGATTTGGGGGCCATTGACAGGATCATTTATATTGTTAAAGACCTGCCCGTCCAACCTTAAGGCTGGCGGGCAGGCCAGGAGCCCCAGCGGGCTTCTGATAATACATGAAACCTCATCCACTGGCGGGATGAGGTTTCATGTCCATTTTTAAAAACTTTAATAAAGTTTATGTCCTTTTTATTAACATTTCCCATCTTGTGTTACATTGTCACATGAGGGGGGCATGTTATTAATTTTTCTACTTTTCTATTTTTAATGTTTTTGACACTGTCACTAATCTCCCTGAGACAGGACTTTGCCTCAGGGAGCACTGCGCTGTTTCGCACGCATGGGCGAAAGAGCACACTTTGACAGCTGGGGAATCCCTCCACCCCCAGCACAGGAAGTGCATAGCGCTTCCTGTCAGCCAGGCCGCTGGGAGGGCCTTAATTGGCCCGCCCACTCAAAATGGCAGCGGGCCCCGTTTTGGCGGCGGAGTTCAGCTGCCCGCCCACTGCCAAGCCGGTGGGGCCCACCCGCCCATCAAGGTAAAAATTCTGGCCAATGAGTCTTGATGTGTCCTCTGCTGATTACGGCAGTGCTTCTGAGAGTGGTCCAGGCAATGGATGTGTTGTTTCAGCATACCAATGATTAGTTCAATCAAATTTTGTTTGGCAGCATAGCTTTCATTGTATGCTTGCATGAATTATGTATTGGTGTCATCAGCCATGTGGTCAGCAGATAGCCCTTATTGCACATTAGCCACCTTTTAAGTTTACTGCAATGACTGAAATGCAGCTGGCACAGTGGTCTGTCGCAGAATGAAGGCATCATGACTGCTGGCAGGATACTGGACATTGACCTGCTTTATTCCCTGCCTTTGGTCGCACGCTAAGGGAGTGAATCCTTTTCGATCCTGGTCGAGGGCAGAACTGGCAAATGGTGCAGGCAAAGTGACATGTGTTTAGCCATTGGCACCCTGCACCGCGGGAAAGTCTGTTATCCCAGCAAAGCTGCCTGCTCGCTCTGCCGGATTGTCTCTAGGAAAAGAGAATGAAATGTAATCAGCTCTCAATGAATGGATAGCCTCTGTGATCTTCCTTTTGCAACAATGGATGACGAAGTATGAGATGGTGCAAATATCTCCAACTCTTGGCTGGAAAGAGCCAGCGTATATTTTTTTTAATTCATTCATGGGATGTGGGCTTCGCTGGCTGGGCCAGCATTTATTGCCCATCCCTAGTTGCCCTTGAGAAGGTGGTGGTGAGCTGCCTTCTTGAACTGCTGCAGTCCATGTGGTGTAGGTACACCCACAGTGCTGTTAGGGAGGGAGTTCAAGAATTTTGACCCAGTGACAGTGAAGGAACGGCGATATATTTCCAAGTCAGGATGATGAATGACTTGGAGGGGAAATCGCAGGTGGTGGTGTTCCCCATGTACCTGCTACCCTTGTCCTTCTAGATGGTAGTGGTTGTGGGTTTGGAAGGTGCTGTCTAAGGAACCTTGGTGAATTCCTGCAGTGGATGTTGTAGACGGTACACACTGCTACTATGTGTTGGTGGTAGAGGGAGTGAATTTTTGTGGATGTGGTACCAATCAAGTGGGCTATTTTGTCCTGAATGCTGTCAAGCTTCCTGAGTTTTGTGGGAGCTGCACTCATCCAGGCAAGTGGGGAGTATTCCATCACACTCCTGACTTGTGCCTTGTAGATGGTGGACAAGCTTTGGGGAGTCAGGAAGTGAGTTACACGTCACAGGATTCCTAGCCTCTGACCTGCTCTTGTAGCCACAGTATTTATATGGCTAGTCTAGTTCAGTTTCTTGTCAATGGTAACCCTCAGGATGTTGATAGTGGGGGATTCAGTGATGATAGTGTCATTGAACATCAAGAGATGATTGCTAGATTCTCTCTTGTTGGAGATAGTGATTGCCTGGCACTTGTGTGACGTGAACATTACTTAACATTTATCAGCCCAAGCCTGGATATTGTTCAGGTCTTGCTGCATTTGGACATGGACTGCTTCAGTATCTGAGGAGTCACAAATGGTGCTGAACATTTTGCAATCATCAGTGAACATCCCCACTTCTGATCTCATGGTGAAAGGAAGGTCATTGATGAAGCAGCTGAAGATGGTTGGGCCTGAGGAATGCCTGTAGTGATTACATGGAGCTGAGGTGAATAACCTCCAATAAACACAACCATCTTCCTTTGTGCTAGGTATGATTCCAACCAGTGGAGAGTTTCCCCCCTGATTTCCATTTACTCCAGTTTTGCTAGGGCTCCTTGATGCCACACTCAGTCAAATGCTGCCTTGATGTCAAGGGCAGTCACTCTCACCTCACATCAGCAGTTCAGCTCTTTTGTCCATGTTTGAACCAAGGCTGTAATGAGGCCAGGAGTTGAGTGGCCCTGGCAGGTTGGTGAGGATGAGGTCAAGTATGTTTTTCCCTCTTGTTGGCTCCCTCAGCATCTGCCAAAGACCCAGTCTAGCAGCTATGTTCTTTAGGGCTCAGTCAGTAGTGGTGCTACCGAGTCACTCTTGGTGATGGACATTGAAGTCCCCCACCCAGAGTACATTCTGCCCCCTTGCCACCCTCAGTACTTCCTCCAAATAGTTTTCAACATGGAGGAGCACTGATTCATCAGATGAGGGAGGGCTACTCTCAACCTGGCAGAGAGAGGGGCTGAGCCATCATTTAGCTTCAGATTGAGAGAATGTTGACCACTGCTCGGGGCTATTGGGAAGAGGACAGGTGGCGGTGGGGACGCCTTGCTAAAACTATACAAAGCACTAGTCTGACCACACCTAGAATACTGTGAACAGTTTTGGTCCCCTTATCTAAGGAAATATATACTGGCATTGGAGGCAGTCCAGAGAAGGTTCATTAGGTTGATCCTGGGTATGGAGGGATTTGGAGGTTGAGTAGGTTGATCCTGGGTATGGAGGGATTTGGAAGTTGAGTAGGTTGGGCCTGTACTCATTGGAGTTTAGAAGAATGAGAGGCAACCTTATTGAAACATATAAGAATCTTAGGGGGGTTGACAGGATAGGTGCTGAGAGGTTGCTTTCCCCTTGTGGGAGAGTCTAGGGCCAGAGGGCATAATCTCAGAGTAAGGGGTCACCCATTTAATACAGATAAGGAGGAATTTCGTCTCTTAGAGGGTAGTGAATCTGTGGAATTCTTTACCGCAGAGGGCTATAGAGGCTGAGTCGTTAAGTATATTCAAGGTTAAGATAGACAGATTTTTAATCAGTAAAGGAATCAAGGGCTATGGGGAAAAGGCAGGAAAGTGGAGTTGAGGATTATCAGATCAACCACGATCTCACTGAATGGCAGAGCAGACTCGATGGGCCAAATTGCCTACTTCTGCTCCTACAACTGATGGTACATAGTAAGCAGCAGGAGATTTCCTTGGCCATGTTTGGCCTGATGTCATGCGACTTCATGGGGTCCAGAGTTGATGTTAAGGGCTCCCAGGGCAACTCCCTCCCACCTGTATACCACTGTGCCACCACATCTGCTGTCCTGGTGGGACTGGAGTCCCATGTGGGCCAGAGCAGGTAAGGATGGCAGATTTGCTTCCCTAAGGGGGACCAGGTAGGTTTTTGCAACATGCTCATCACTAGACTTTTAATTCCAGATTTTTTATTGAATTCAATTTCAATTGAATTCACAGTCACATGTCATTTCATACTGCTTTTCCTGGCCGAGGGAAAAGACAACCTATTTACCCCTCCAGGCAGAGCTTGCCTCCATCACCTCCCAAATGCATCAATGCATGGTATACTGGGAGATGGAGAATATGTCATCCACTTCTGTCTGGAAAGGCCAGATACAAAGAAGTTCAATGCCTGCTGTGTCCTTTATGGCCGCTGGCAAAGCCATTCCCACCGTGGCAGGATTTGAACCCGAGTTCATTACTCTGGGTTCCTGGATTACTAGTCCAGCAACAATACCACTACACCATCGCTTCCAATTGTGTGTTGGTGATACCATTTTAGTTCCCAAATGACACCCGTAGCCCACGCAATGGGCATCACGGGTCCCAATCTCGTGCCGTTTTTTATTTTAGGTTTGTCAATCAGTCTTAGCAGCTAAAAATTCACTGGAACAAAAATTTTGAGCCCTCATATCTTGGAAACAAACCAGCTTTACCATCTCTTAATAAAGTTGCCTGCAACATTACTTTCTTACGACAGTTAAACAATCATTGATACAATGGTGTACTCTTGAATTAAGTACCACTGTAGCTCGTCCAATTAGTCCAATTAATTTTTAAGTGCCATTTTGTCTTTTGAGAGTTCTACCATAATTCTTGAAGGAAGATCATGTCCTGTAGCATCTAGAAACTGTACATTTTTCAATGGCACGAGTGATAATGTAAGACTAACAATTAGACGCTTTTTATTAATCTGTGTGCTCGACTGTCCATAGACTGAAGGCAAGGTTCCACTTTCCTTGAATTTAATGGAATGTTGAACTCAGCTGAGATTTTTTGACTAAAAAATAAGTAACGCATTTATTCTTAATTAAGATAAAGAACTAAAGCATGAAAGTAATTTGCCAAATACCAGGGCTATGCAATAACCAAGTGACAATTGTAATCAGCTATGTCTATACATTAGTTTATCCCTTTTTTAATGTCTATCTCAGCAGCAGTAGAATAGATTCTTGAAAATAACCCTCTCCGGGTAGACAAATTCAACCCGACTTCCACCTCTTCTATCCCTTGTGTTGTTTCTTGGATGTGAACTTTAATCTATATCACTTTTACTTCGTGGAGTCTCTCCCTCTGGTTTAATTTCAGAATTTAAATTGATGTCGACAACAGGCTGCCTAAAATAAGTCCAATTTTTAACCTTTTTAAAATCCTTTTGATGTAAGTAAGGTGACCAATCAGCAGAACAGAAACAAAGTTTTACAAATGACAGTTTGGAAGACACATAAGCAATTGAGAGCTCAGCAGGAATTTTGCACGATCTATTCAGTGGCATTAGATCAGATGGAGGCATAAAACGTTCATTTCTGTTTCTAGGCTTTGCTTTAGTTTAAAGATGCATACAAAGTAGATAACCCCAAGAATTATGGAAAAATATTTTGGATCTTGAAACCTGGAGGTTCTAAGTTCTTAGATTCAAAAGTTCTGTGAGCAGAAATATTTTCAGCAGTCATTACAGTTGCAAAGATATGAACTAATTGGCATCAGTTCTCCAGTCATCTCTTCAACCTAACTATATTTTATTATTTGAGATTATTTTATTCTAATAATACTGGAGGTTTCATAAAAGACAAGTTTGATGATCCAACATTGAATGTAAATCAGCTTAATAATGTCTCTTTTATTAAAATTATAATATAAAAAATCTTTCATTAAAGATCACATAGTCTTGAAATGAAGTTGTGTATGTCCCAGCAAATTCTTGCTCTCAGTTTCAACTGGCTAAGAATGGCTTCTGGTGATCAATCAATCACAATAATGAAGTCTCCCAGTGTTGGAGTAATTTCTAATTGAGGCTTCCCATTTTACTGATGTAAAACCAGTGTTTTAGACCTCTGATTTTCACAGCATAATTAACTCACTTTTCCAGAGCCACCTCATCCAACTCAGGGAGTCGGAGCCTATCCCCACAGGTAATAGGCGTTAGGCAGGGTACACCCAGGACGGGATGCCAGTCCATCACAGGGCACGCACCTTACCAGTGCATCTTTGGACGGTGGGAGGAAACTGGAGCGCCCGGCAGAAACCCACACAGACACGGGGAGAACATGCAAACCCCACACAGACAGACACCCTAGGTCAGGATCAAACCCAGGTCCCTGGTGAGGCGGCAGCGCTAAACGCTGCACTACCATGCCGCCCATATAGCATAATCAATCACATCCAAATTATAATTGCACTGGACAATATATTGGCTCAGGTGACTTTTAGCTGTCCAGGGCACCCATCTGAACCTTAAATGTGCAATTTGGGGTTCCATGCAACTTGTCGCACTGTATGCAAAATCCAGGTTCGAATGGATGGAGTTTGTGCTGTGGATGTTATGCCTCTTTGTACCAGCCATTTAGCCACATAACCTGCAATCCTAAAGGGCTGGAGCTGCTCAAAAGCAGGATTTCCCATCCTAGAGCTGCAGAAAACTCTGGCCCATTGCTGGTTGTTTGAGGGTCCCCCTCTGCTGTGATCAACCTGCCCTCCCAGGCCCACCTGCCATTCAACTCAGCAGAGAGCCAGCCAATTTCTTACCCTCCTTGACTGGAGAGCTGCAGTAGGGCACCTATTTTGCACTGGCAGCTTGTTGATGGCAGTTAATTGAAGCCAAATTTAGCTCAAACAGGCCTCAGGCCAGCAAGCTGGGCCATTACTCAATCAACCAGTCAGTTGTGAATAGTGTGAGAAATGGGCAAGGTTAATGGGTAGCTAAGTACCAGAGCCCATAATATCAGTAAACTCCCAGTGTGTAATTCCAAACACATCTTTCCTAATTCAAATCTCAAACTGGCCCATTTTAAAATTGCAAATTTGCCATCGTCGTCATTGTCTGTCCCTCAATTCGAGGATGATGTCTACTCAGGGTTGCGAGTTTCTGCCATGGGTCTTCATGTGACTGACCAGGCCAATTCTCGACCCACAGATGTTTGGGGACATGGAGCAGGGTGTCCCATGAGGTATTGGGATCCAGAGTTCATGATTTGCTTTTCCTTTCCTTTCCCTCTCAGCCGCCACTCTGCCTCATCATCAGAGACGCTGGTAGAAGCCTGCACGTGACTTTGTTTAATGTGGGGACCTCAGGGTGCCGGCAGTGCCCACACAATCTTGACGGGTTGGTTGTCATATTCTGGTGATGTGTCGAACCACGATAACCAGCGCCTCTTCTGCCTCTACAGCTGGGTGAGACACACAGCCCTTCTTCACCTGTCCTGCTATTGAGGGCTTTTAGGAATTGTCTGAGCCCCCCGACCAGCCTTGTTGCCCTTGGTGGTCCTACCAGGAGCAAGGTACTCCCAATAGCGTCGCTCAAGGGAGAAGACACCAGACTCTCCACCACGCCAAGGTGGTGATCCACGGAGAGGATTGCAAAGTATCATTGTGTACATTGAGTTAACAGTTACTGTGTAGTGTGCACTCAAGAACCATATTCAAGTATCAATTGTGTAGAAATAAGGAAAAACAAGCACAGTACCTGTGAAGCTATTGGTGACGATGTACTGCAGAGATGGCCTGACCAGTACTGGAAATGCTGGGAGACATCTACCTCCTTACCCAATCCCACACATATATAGGAATGGAAACACCTCTGCTTTGGTCTGAAATTTGTGGTATCATACCTCAACTAAGCTGTAGTGTAAAGGGGTCTACCCAAGTCTGGAACTCTACATAACAGCCCTTCGATTGTCTAATTAATTAATACTTCAGATAATTATCATAGTGACTAGTCATAGGTTGGGTTTGTAAATTTCCCCTTGTATATTGAATCCTGCATTACAGAAATATTGGGTTGAATTTTCCCTCCAGGGTGGGAAGCAGGATTTAAGGGACCACATCAAAGATTACTGCGGAAAATAAAAGCGCATGGTGTAGGGGGTGACATATTAGCATGGATAGAAGATTGGCCGGCTGGCAGAAAGCAGAACGTTTGCATAAATGGGTCTTTTTCTAATTGGCAGGAGGTGACGAGCGGAGTCCCACAGGGGTCTGTATTGGGGCCTCAACCTTTTGCGATTTACATCAATGACTTAGATGAGAGGAGAGAAGACATAGGGCAGAATACTCCCTTTGGCGAGCGGGGGCGGGGCCCACTCACCGACACGTAAAATGACATGTGATGATGTCGGGCGAGTATCCCGACGTCACCTCGCGTCATTTAGATCGTCAGTTCGGCGGGAGTGCAGCGCCCACCGAGCTGTTAAAGGCCTATTAAGGCCATTATTAAACTAATTAAAGTTGCTAAGAATGTTGCCCGTCTAACCTTAAGGTTGGCGGGCAGGCAAAGAGCCCAGGCGGCCTTCAGAAAAAACATGAACCCTCATCCACGGGCGGCCTAAGGTTTCATGAAAGATTTAAAATTTGTGTGACATTTTTAATAAAAGTAATTAACATGTCCCAGCTCATGTGATGGTGTGACATGAGGGGACATGTCAATAAAATTTTTCTTATCGTTTATTATCTTTTTAAAAGTGACACTGATCTCGCTGAGGCAGCACTTTGCCTCAGGGGGATCTGTGTGCTTTTTTGCTCGCATGCGTGAAAGAGCGCACTCCCGACTCTCAGAATCTGTCCCCCTGCCCGCATAGCACTTCCTGGTGCATGCCTCACTGGGTGGGCCTTGATTGGCCCACACACGTAAAATGGCAGCTCCCCCCCTCAATTGGCGGAGCCGATCAGGAACGCGCCCGTTCCCGCATAACCCCCCCCCCCCCACCCCACCCCCGATGGGGGGAAAATGCCGCCCATAGTAACTAAGGTCACAGATGACACAAAGATAGGTAGGAAAGTATGTTGTGAAGAGGACATGAGGAGTTTGCAGATGGATATAGATAGGTTGAGTGAATGGGCAAAGATCTGGCAAATGAAGTTTAATGTGGGAAAATGTGAAGTTGTTCACTTTGGCAGGAAGAACAAAAAAGCAGAGTATTACTTAAATGGAGAACAGCTGCATAATTCTGAGGTGCAGAGGGATCTAGATGTTATAGTACATGAGTCACACAAAGTTAGTTTGCAGGTACAGCAAGTAATTCAGAAGGCTAATGGGATGCTATCCTTTATTACAAGAGGAATTGAACATAAAAGGATATTATGCTTCAGTTATACAGGGTATTGATGAGACCGCACCTTGAATACAGTGCAGTTTTGGTCTCATTTAAGGAAGGATGTTAATGCATTGGAGGTGGTTCAGAGGAGGTTTTACTAAATTGATACCTGGAATGAGTGGGTTGTCTTATGAGGAAAGGTTGGACGGACTGGGCTTGTTTTCACTGGAGTTTAGAAGAGTGAGGGATGATTTGATTGAAGTATACAAGATCTTGAACGGCCTTGACAAGGTGGATGTGGAAAGGATGTTTCCTTTTGTGGGTGACTCCAGAACCAGTAGACACTGTTTTAAAATTAGGGTCTCCCTTTTAGGACAGAAGTGAGTGAAAATTTTTATCTCAGAAGGTTGTGTGACTTTGGAACTCTGTGCCTCAGGAGGTGGTGGAGGTGGGGTCACTGAATATTTTTAAGGCAGAGGTAGATAGATTCTTGTTAGGCAAGGGAATCAAAGGTTATCGGGGTTGGATGGAAATGTGGAAATCGAAACACACGAAGATCAGCCATGATCTTATTGAATGGTGGAGCAGGCTCGAGGGGCCGAATGGTCCACCCCTGTTCCTATTTCTTATGTTCTTATGTTTCCCATTCTGAGCCCAGTACAGGGACTTTGGGATTTTCACAGAGGTGAACCCTTTAATTGGCATGGAGACAGGTTCCCTCTCCAATGAAGGGCCGCAGGCAGGCTTTTGAAGCTGGAGGGCCAATCAGAGGCCTTTCAGCTTGAGGGGTGCAGCAGGCTGCTGTCAAGGGCTGGCCACTGAGAAGGTGCTTCAACATGGGGGTGTCCTCTCACAATTTTTAAAAAAACTTAAAATAAAAATGCAGCCAGGCTACCACTGTGGGGCAGGCGTGTTGGGAGGCAAGGGAATGCCTCCACAGGGCACCCTCTGGCTGCACCACCACCCAGGCAGGTAGCGATGGCTTCTCGGCCTGTCTGGAGCACTGACCACCCCGGCCTACTTCTGGTTGCCTGCCTCCGGGCACTTAAACTACCCCCCCGCCGCCGTCACACCTGGAAACAGGAGGCTGACTGGAAAATCCCAGTTTTCCCTTAACTATCGTTAATAGGGCTCTTGATGAGCCTAATTGGCTACTCGCCTCGTGGGGGCAGGTAGCCCTGCCGACCACAAATGTGCCTCAGCAAAATTAGCTGGCGCCAGCAATGGGTTTGGGAAACCAGCACTCCACCCGGCGCCCGTATTTTTGGGCCCTGTCTACCTCCATTCACGACCTTTAGTGGGGTGGCATTTCTGATTGGCTTATACCCCAGGGATGGGGTCATTGCTAGAATAGGGTATGGTGCTCGTGTCTGTAGAGGTACAAGAGAGGTGGCTGCCCCACTGATTTAGCTGAAAGTCAAAGAGCAGGACCCTATTGACCTGATAGGGTGAGCCAAAGATCAGGATTGGGTCAAAGGCAGGTGGTCAGGAATTTAACGCAATTTTCACACTGGCAATGGATCCGTCTGGGATCGATTACTGTCAGCTTTTGCTGTTTCAGGCTCCACTTCTGACTTGAAATGGTATCTGTGCTTGCTTTCTCTAACTTTCCTAGCTTCTCCAACTTCTCACCTAAAGGGTGGTGTGGCTCTGGAACTCACTGCCTGAAATGATTATAGTGACACAAGCCCCCATTGCGTTTAATAAAGCACTTGGATATTCATTAGTGGGACTGTAACCAACAAGGCAATGGACCAAGAGCTGGGAGGGGGGGGGTTAGGCTGGATAATTGTTTTAATAGCTATCATGAACATGATGGGCTGAATCGCCTCCTTTTGTGCCATATATCTTTCGATGTTTACATAGACATGGGCAGAATCTTCTGGTCGGTGTGCGGGGGTGGGCCCCACACGCCAACGTGTAAAATGACCCCCCGTGACACCAGGCGAGTGTCCCGACGTCACCAGGTGTCATTCCGACCTTCAGTTCAGCGGGCACGGAGTTGGCTGCGTGCCCGCCAAACTGTCAAAGGCCTATTAAGGCCATTTATCAACTAATTGAGGTACTTGTCTGGGCTGCCCGCCCAACCATAAGGTAGTCGGGCAGGCGAAGAGCCCAAGCGGCCTTCGCATTTTTCATGGAACCTCGTCCACGGGTGGGATGAAGTTTCATGAAGGGTTTATAACTTTAATAAAATTTTTAATTAAAATTCATAGTGTCACATGAGCTGGGACATGTCTATCAGATGATATGTCTGAATATTTTTTTAATTCTTTCCTTCAATTTTTCACATTCGAATTAATTAATTTCTGCGCTTTTCCCCTTGCATGCGTGAAAGCGCGCAGGCCCCAACTCTCCCTCCTCCCCCCGCCCACATAATTAGCGCTGAGCGCTTCCGGGTGTGTGCCATCGTGGGTGGCGATCGGCTGTGCGCTCGCCCGTTGCTGCGCAGCCCGCCCAACGGGGAGAAAACTCTCCCCACAAGTTCCACTAGGGTTATTGAGGGTTCTCTAGGGCGAATTCCTGGGAGCACCTCTGGCATTCCCACATACGTGCTGGATAGTCTTTTACTTACAGGTTGCCACACATACACATCTTTGAGGCTAACCATCCTTTCAGTGCCAGTCTGTCACCGTCAGAATGATATAACCATAAGCAGTCAGCAGATAATAGCCACTTGATTGTGTGTGTGTGTATGTTTCTGCCTGAGCGCCAGTGACAGTTACAATAAAATCACAAGATAGGATTGACAATGATAAAGCTTTCTTGATGTTAACAGTCAGAGAGGTTCTACAGTAGAGACTTTAATTCCCTCAGCCTGGTGGATACTCGGTAGAATGAGAGGTGACATCCAAATGGTATATCCACCTTCCTTTTCCTTTCCTCTGACTATTTCAATGCCCCGGCTTTCACGGGTGCCTGAGGGAGGCTCCTGACCCAAAGGGAGCTTCATAAAATTGGCATTCAGTTTCTGTTTCTCTTCAGGGACCACGCCCTTAGAGGGCGTTGACGACCATGGACCGCCATCTTAATTTTGCTCTAGAGGGGTGTGGCTCATCTTCATTGGTTGTACATTCATCCAGTTTGCCAGGCTGTTTAAAAAGATCAATCTTTGTCTATCTCAATCCCTTTTACCATCAATCTTTCTAAATCGCTTCAGACTTTCTAAATCATGTTTCCATATTTATCTGCCTACTGAGCAAGGTGTCAACAGCGGATGTTGTGTTGAATAAAACATGTTGACACCCAGCTGAGTTCCTGTAGGGTAAATGGAAAACCTATTTCTGTGGGGCTTGGAGGTGCAGGAGTGTTTGGAACAGTGCTGGCTCGAGCTTCCTACACCCACCCCACCCCCCGCCTCCTCTCCTGAATCCCAATGCAATATCCTTGACTTCTGACCTATCAATCTCAGGGTCATCTAATCTTTATAGACCCCGAAGATGGTGGGCTTCCTCTGGACTCCCATTTCAGATGAGCAGCTAGCCAGCAGATGCTAATGAGCTCCAGAGTTTAAAATGGAGTGGGTCTCCCACTGGAGCTCTGCGCTGTGCTACCTGTGCATCTCACCAACTTCCCGCATTCAAGTTAAAATTCCATCTCTCCCCACATCACCAGAAAGGGGAAAGTGAAAAATTAACCTGCTCTCAAACAGAAGAGTTGGATATGAGATCGATTGCATATTTCAAGTCTTGCTGTGTTCAATAATCAATAATTATTAATGTAAGTAAACTCCAGAGGTTGAGAAACAATTGCCTATTCATGTGGGGCAAGGTATTCATAATTTGGGGATGAATTTTACAGGGGGGGGGGGGAACTATCCCCTGCGCCAACCACAGAAGAAATATCGGACGCCAGTTGACTCATGCTAAACATGGCTGCCCTGCAGCAATCATACTCTGCAGGCGGTCTTAAGTAGGTGAGAGGGGGACTTCTGCCCCTCAGTGGGGGCAAGCCACGTCCTCAGGAGGGAGGTGCCAGCGATCTGATTGGGGTGGTGGGTTTGGAAGGTGGTGGGCTAGCCACCCATTATATTTTATGGTGCCCCCGTCTGAAAAAAACACCGGGGGTGGGGGCCAGGGGTTTGGTGGTGTAAAATTCATCCCTGTTTTCAATGTATTGAGAAGTAGCTTTTACTAAGAGTAAAGCAAATCACTGTGGAATCCCTTATTTTAGTCTATGTCCCTATCTCTCTCTCTGTCCACTTTCCCTGTTTGTATGCCTTCATTTGCTTGAGAGACCCGCTCATTTAAATTTTTTTGAAGATAAAATATGGCATCTGCATTCGAAAAGCAAATAATTGTGCCATTGTGAGTTCTATTTTGGAGGGAGGTCTTCAAAGGAAGAGTCAGATTCATACCGCAGAGCTCTATGAACAGAGTGATCCCTCTTGCTCATGTAGTACTTGAAGTTCAGTACAATGATTATGGCATCAGGACTGTTGGCAACTCACTGTTTTGTCTTGCTAGTCTGAATACACATGGTATAGCGACTTTCCAATATGCTTATCATATCATGTGTGAATTAGCAGACAATGTAGGCATGAAAATAGGCATGAAGAGAACAATTATATGACACATTGATTATCCTTGCATTCTATGGAACAATTGAGTTGTAACAGGACAATAAGAGAACTCACCCATAAACTCCATTAATGCTCTTTAATTCTTATTATAACTTTCTACAATGCTCTAAAGCATCCTGAGATATTCTATAAATTAAATAAATATTTTAATGAGCTTTACTGCAATGATTGATGCTTCACAAGGCACAATAAGGAATATGTACGGTTAACTATATTATACTTTATTACATAGCCAGTGATGTTTTCAATATGAGACATTGCAATGAGTGAGTGAAGGTTGGAAAATTGGTAAAACGAGTGGTGATTTGATGTGTTTAGATTTTTTCTTAGCTGTTGGAATGTATCAGTATCTGTATGTACTTTGTTTTTCAAGAGACCAACTGCCATACACATGATTAAAAATTTAGATGGTAGATGTGTTAAAGTTCTACATCTCTTAATTATACTGTAGTACCCAGGAATTAATGTCTGTAGCACTTGGGTATTGTGGGAAGGTGAAAGATCAATGTCGGTCTAGTTCAGATACATTCGTCAGGATTTGACTGAGGCAATCTACTCTTTAGTGCGTCGGAGCCATAAGAGAATTTTGGGCCACTGAATCCACCAGGAAATTCAGTCATAAATTCTTTCACATCAATATACTATAAAAATAAACACACCGTTTCTCACTTCTGCTGGCTAAGTGACACATTTCATCCCTCCTTTGAAAGCAATCTAGCCTGGTTTATTTAAAATTGTAAATGTCCTTTTACACCTTACATTGTAAACTTCCCCCATGTTTACCTACTTAACATTTCAAACTTAGCTTATCTTCTAATAGATCAAAGCCTTTAGACCTGCTGCCTTTAATCCAATTAAATATCTCTCACACACACATATAGACACAGATATCATTCTTTTACAATAAATTCCAATAACATTATTATATCTTCCTGACATCCCCCTCCTTATTCAAAAATGAACTGTCATAACGCAAAAAGATGGCTTCATTTTTATTAACCCATCTTATACTATCTCCTATACTTATCTATATACTTACACAAATACATTACCAGATGCATGCATTAACATAATATATATACAAATCCTTCATATCAACAGAAATTATTTCCGTTCAGTGTCCAGGGTTTAAATGTCCCATTTTCTCTTTAAGCTTCAACTCTTGATAATGCATCTGCAATCAGATTTTCTCGTCCTGCTACATGTATAATCTGTAGATTAAATGGTTGAAGCAATAAACTCCATCTGAATAGCCTTACACTTCTGTTTCAAAATTTGTCCAGAAACCTTAAAGGATTGTGGTCTGTATAAACAATTGTTACTGATGAATTGTTTGCAACATAAATCTCAAAATGCTGCAATGCTAACACCAAACCCAAAGTCTCCTTTTCAATCATTGGATATCTTCTCCGTTGTGCATTCAACTTATGTGAAACATATCCTATCAGTTTTTTTGATCTTTAAATGTTCCCCAGCCAACTCACATACTTTGTCCAATCTCTCTCTGAAGTTTGATACATAATCCAGGAGCATAGTTTCTGAATTTTGATCCAGAAATTTCTCATGAATCAATTTCAGTGGCCCCCTTACCTCATGACCATGAACTATAAAAGGGCTAAAACCAGTCAATGCATTAGGAGTGTCCCTAATAGTAAATATCGAGAATAGAATTCCTCCATCTCAATCCTGTGGATAATCCTGACTATATGCCTTCATCATAGTTTTTAGAGTTTGATGCCATCTTTCCAAAGCCCCTTGTGATTCAGGTTTTAAGCTGTTGACTTAAATTGTTTTATCCCCAACTATCCATTACTTCCTTAAACAGCTGTGACATGAAATTTGAACCCTGATCTGATTGTATTTCTTTAGGTAAACCATATCCTGTAAAAATTTAGTTAACTCTTCTACAATTTTCTTTGTTGTAATATTTCTTAAAGGTATTCCTTCAGGAAAGCTGGTAGACACATCCATTATTGTCAATAAGCACTGATTTCCACTTTTAGTCTTAGGGAGGAGTTATACACAATCAATCATGACCCTACTAAAGGATTCTTCAAATGCTAGAATGGGAATTGAAGGTGCCGGCTTAATCACTGCTTGTGGTTTCCCTATCACCTGACGTGTGACATGTTCTACAGAATTTGACTACATCCCTATATAATCCAGGTCAATAAAAATGTTTTTGTATCTTCACCTGTGTCTTTCTAATTCCTAAATGTCCCCCCATTGGAATTTCATGAGCTATCCTCAGAATCTCATTTCTGTATTGAAATGGTATCACAATGTGATGCACCTACCTCCAGCTTTCATTTGCTGAAGCATGATTAAAGCCTCCATTTTCTCAGTAAAACATTACCCTTAAGATAATAACATTCTGGAATACATTTTGCCTCTGTTTCTAAGTAAGCTGTCTGATATAAATGTCGTATTTTTGTGTCCTTTTTCTGTAACTCCACTAACCTTGAGTTAAATATTTTAGCTGAATTGTCCTCTGTTCTTTCTTCCTGAACAACCTTATCAAACTCAAGTGTCAGCTAATTGGATTCCACACCTTCTCTCTGCCTTTGAACTTCCTGTTCTTCTTGTTTCAACCTATGAGCCTGTGAGCTTGTTATCACACAATCTGGAAGCAATCTAGAACGCTCTCTTTGAAACACTTCAGTTGAAAACACTTCTACAGGCTGCTCAAATATCATAGGCATCACCCACATCTGTGATCCAGCTATATCATTACCCAAAATAAATTGAACCACTGCAATGGACAATTTTCCCACTACTCCAACAATCACCTCACCTGTATTCCACTTACTCTTTAAATTTACCTTCCACAATGGAATAGGTTTAGCATCTCCATAAGCTCCACTAATTAGCACCTGTTAGTGCAAAACTCCCTCTGAACAACAAATGTCACTCACCCATGACATTAAGGATTGACTAGCTCCTGTGTCTCTTAAAATGTTCACTTCTTTATCTACTCCACCCTATACACATGAAAGACTTTCCCTTCACACACAGAATCTTGAAACATTTCTGCAACCTGCTCCTCCAAATTCTCTTGGCTAAATTGTGAACACATTCTCATTTCTTTACCTATCACTGATTCTCCCATTTTACCTGTATACAAACCAATGTTTTTATCTGTGCCTGAACCTCAGAATCCACAGTACTTTTACTTCCAGTATTTTTCTGCACCCCTATAATTCCAACAGATTTCCCCTGCAATTTGCAACACACAGGTTTCGTATGTCCAACTTTATTACAATGAAAACACCTCAATTTTCGAACGTCACTCTGCCCTCATCACCTTCCTTTTCATTCTGAGAAAAAACTTCCTGCGAATTTCCACCTACTCGTTCTCTTCCCTGACTATCCACCTTCCTTTCGCCTTCCCACTTTCTATCCTTTTCTGATTTAAAAGAGTGACAATAAAAGTGTTTAGCTCTATGAACTAACTCATAATCATCAGCTATCTCTGCTGCTTGTCTTACCAAATCAACCCTCTGTTCCTCCACATGAGTTCTCACTACTAAAGGAATTGAATCTTTAAATTCTTCCAGAATAATTACCCCTCTAAGAGCTGCATGTGTTTTCTCTATCTTTAAAGCCCATATCCACTGATAAAAATTACTTTGTTTTACTCTTTCAAACTCAGTGTAATTTTGCCCAGGCCGTTTTCTCATATTCCTAAATTTTTGCCTGTATGCCTCAGGAACCAACTCATATGCACTCAAAATAGCCTTTTTTTTTTACCACATTATAGTTCACCGACATTTCTTCTGACAGTGAAGCATAAACCACATGTACTCTATCCACCAAACTGGATTGTAACAACAATGTCCAGTTTTCCTGTGGCCATTCCATCTGCTTAGCTTTCTTCTCAAATGAAATAAAGGATGTTTCCACATCTCTTTCCTCAAACTTTGGAAGAGCTTGTACAAATTTAAGCATCACCCCACTGGGTTCTGGTCTGGAAATAAGTCCTTCCTCACCTTTTGGTGTCTCTTTTTTAAATGCCAGCATTTTAAGCTGGAATTCTCTCTCTTTTCTCTTTCCTCCTTTTCTAACCTCGCCATTTCTGATTCCCTTGTTTTCTATCTGTCTCCTGCCTTTCTGCCTCTTCCTTTTTCTTTTTTCTTTTTCTGTTGCCTCTAACAAAAGTTTTTAAATTTCCTTTCCTTCTTCATTTCTGACTGAAGTCTCACTACCTCCAGCTGTGACTAACTAGTGTCAGGTATCACTTCCAACTTTAAATGCTGTGCTATACTTTCAATTATGTTTGCTTTCGTAGCCCCTACAGGTAACACCAATTGTAATTTATTCGCCAATTCCATTATTCCAGTTACCTTTTGTGAACCAGCCAAAGTTATAACTTCAACTCCCAAACAAGTCTTAGCAATTGCCAAAGCCATATTGCAGTCTCACCACTGCAAAAAAACCCTCACACCAACTCCTGAATTCAAGGTGCTTCTTGTACTCGTAACCTCAAGATTCACCAACTCCAAACCAATCAAGGAATCTCAAAGATATCCCGCAAAGAGCCCCCAACTATGTTAAGGCACAGCTGGTGGTAAATGCTGAGCTGCTCAAATCCCAAAGGGAAACTTTAAAGAACTGCCACAACCTGTTTTGCAATTTGTATAAAGTTTGAGATGCGTGTCTTGAATTCAGTAGTAATAAGACCATCAAGTCTTATAAGTTTCTTACAAAACTAAATTAAACCTTTATTAATAGAATAAATTATTTTAAATAAATACATAGATCTACAAATTACTACTATGATAACTTCTAAATCCCTTAATTAATCTAACTCTCAGTTACACTTTCGTTAGGGTAACAGTAAGACACACAGATTTTTCACGCCATATTGTCCTGAGCCCGCCTCATTGTTTATTCACTCCTGCAACACACGCCGTTTCCATGGCAGGCAAGAACTCATTCACGGGCCCGCCATCACCCTGTTGTTGCATCATGTCGGCCACCATCTTTAAAGGCAGCGGCCAGCAAAGTGCTCATCGCCACCAGCTCACCACCACTGCCCAGGAGACATGACCAGCAAAGGAAGAAAGACTGCAGCCCCCCCAACTTCAATGAAGGGTCCCTTGAGTGAATGCTGGATGGCGTGGAGGCCCGCTGGGATGTGCTCTACCCCTGCTCTGGCCGCAGGATGGGTAGCAATGTCTCCAACCTGGTTTGTGAGGTGGTGGCAGTGGTGGTCAGCGCAAACACCCTGCAGAACAGGACAGCCACCCTTCCTCCCACAGAAGTCACCTGTGGAGCCCTGAAAGGAGCCACTGGCATAGAAATTGAGCACTGCAGTCACTTTCACAGCCACTGGCAATGGATGCCCTCCATGTCCCCTTGGCGCCAAGTCCTGCAGTAAGTGGCAGATGTGTGCCTCCAGGTCCCTAGACATGCGTAGTTGTTGGTGACACTGGTTCTCAGTCATCTGCAGGAATGGCAGGTGGTGTCTATAGACCCTGGGTGTCGCTAGGTGCCAACCAGCCACGGCTCACTGTCGCTCCTGGGCAGCGTGTGTGGGAGCCCCTGCTGCCCCTTCTTCATGAGGTTGCTGTGTGGGGATGGGTGGGGGGGAGGTAAGGTTTGGAGCGCTTGGTGGCTCTTTGGTGCCTCCATGATGCTTGCATGGGTGGGCAGGCTAGGAGCCTGACCACGATCATATCACTGTGGCTGCGGCTGATCTGTCTCAGTTGCAGAGGGATGGTCAGTTTATACAGGTGTCCCTAATGTGTGGCCATTTCCCTCACTTACTCTGACTTCCACATTGATTGCCTGTGCGCGGGATGCAACGCCAGGGCAGCACTTGAGCGTGCCCCACACCCCCACGCCACCTACAACGATCACCTCCAAGGCTGGCCAGCACATGCCCACCCCCACCCCCCACCCCCCACCCCCCGGGCACCCCACCCCTCCTTCATCAGTCACCTCCAGGGTCAGGCATCAGTTTCCCGGCACCCCTGAGGCCTGTAAACAATGGGTGAGCTGTGGAAAATGCTGCGGTTCACTCACCTCAGTTCCCCCAAAATGAAGGCCGCCAAGTGCACGTCACCTACGTGCTGTTGTGAAACACATCGATGTGCTTTCCTGCTGACGTAGACGGACGATAGGGTGGGGTTCCAAGAGTCTGGTGGGATGAATTTTTAATCATATGCTAATTTATTACAATTAGCTCCCCGCCGACTGATGGCGGGAAATGCGGCCCTCTGTTGGCGGGCTGAATGGACGCTCGCGATCAGTCCTGAAGCAGGTTGCACCATATTTTCTGCGCACCACCAATCACGCGGCTCAGAAAATTCCACCCTATGTCTTTCGACTTTACCTTTCTAATAACAAAAATCTCTCATAGTATCAATTTTATCAGTAACCGTTGGGAAAAATAAACACACTGTTTCTTACTTCTCCTGGCTAAGTGACACATTTCATCCCTCCTTTGAAAACAATCTAGGCTGGTTTATTTAAAAATGCAAATATCCATTTACACCTTACATTGTAAACTTCCCCCATGGGGGTTTGGCAGGGGGTGCCCAGGGCCAAGTGCTGGCCTGCCTGGAGGCGACTGCTGGGGTAGGGGGCTGTCCGGGGGCAAGTGCTGGCCAGCCTCGGAGGTGACCGGTGTCGGTGGTGTGAGGGGTGACGTTCTGCCCTGGCGCTGCATCCTTAACATTTCAACCTAGCTCATCTTCTAATACATCACACACACCATAAGACATAGGAGCAGAAATTAGGCCATTTGGCCCATCGAGTCTGCTCCGCCATTCAATCATGGCTGATAGGTTTCTCAACCCCATTCTGCCGCCTTCTCCCCGTAACCTTTGATCCCCTTACCAATCAAGAACCTATCTATCTCGCTCTTAAATACACTCAATGACCTGGCCTCCACAGCCTTCTGTGGCAATGAATTCCATAGATTCACCACTCTCTGGCTAAAAAAGTTTCTCCTCATCTCTGTTCTAAAAGGTCTTCCCTTTACTCTGAGGCTGTGCCCTCGGGTCCTAGTCTCTCCTACTAAAGGAAACATCTTCCCCACTTCCACTCTATTCAACAGTATACTCCATCAGGTATAGACCCAGAGTCCTCAAACGTTCCTCATATGTTAAGCCTTTCATTCCTTGGATCGTTCTCGTGAACCTCCTCTGGACCCTCTCCAGGGCCAGAACATCCTTCCTGAGATACAGGGCCCAAAATTGCTCACAATATTTTAAATGTGGTCTGACCAGAGCCTTATAAAGCCTCAGCAGCACATCCCTGCTTTTGTATTCTAGTCCTCTTGAAATAACTGCCAACATTGCATTTGCCTTCCTAACTACCGACTCAACCTGCAAGTTAACTTTAAGAGAATCCTGGACTAAGGCTCCCAAGTGACTTTGCACTCCAGATTTCTGAATTCTCTCCCTATTTAGAAAATAGTCTATGCCTCTACTCTTCCTACCAAAGTGCATGACCTCACACTTCCCTATGTTGTATTCCATCTGCCACTTCTTTGCCCATTCTCCTAACCTGTCCAAATCCTTCTGCAGCCTCCCCGCCTCCTCAATACTACCTGTCCCTCCACCTATCCTTGTATCATCTGCAAACTTAGCCAGGATGCCCTCAGTTCCTTCATCTAGATCATTAATGTATAAAGTGAAAAGTTGTGGTCCCAACACTGACCCCTGAACTCCACTAGTCACCGGCTGCCATCCTGAGAAGGACCCCCTTATCCCCACTCTCTGCCTCCTGCCAGACAGCCAATCTTCTATTCGTGCTAGTACCTTGCCTCTAACACCATAGGCTCTTATCTTAATGAGCAGCCTCCTGTGCGGTACCTTGTCAAAGGCCTTCTGGAAGTCCAAGTAGATAACATCCATTGGCTCTCCTTTGTCTAACCTACTCGTTACCTCCTCAAAGAATTCTAACAGATTTGTTAGGCATGACCTCCCCTTGATGAAACCATGCTGACTTTGCCCTATTTTATCATGCATTTCCAAGTATTCTGAAATCTCATCCTTAATAATGGATTCTAAAATCTTACCAACGACTGAGGTCAGGCTATTTGGCCTGTAATTTCCCGTCTTTTGCCTCACTCCCTTCTTAAACAGGGGAGTTACATTAGTGATTTTCCAGTCCTCTGGGACCCTCCCTGACTCCAGTGATTCCTGAAAGATCACCACTAACGTCTCCACTAACTCTTCAGATATCTCCTTCAGACCTTTGGTGTGTAATCCATCTGGTCCAGGTGATTTATCCACCTTCAGACCTTTCAGTTTTCCTAGCGCCTTCTCCTTGGTAATGGCCACCATACTCATCTCTGCCCCCCGACTGTCTTGAACTTTGGGGATGTTACTCGTGTCTTCCACTGTGAAGACTGACGCAAAGTACCTATTCAGTTCCTCCGTAATTTCTTTGTTCCCCACTACTACTTCTCCAGCGTCATTTTCCAGCGGCCCAATGTCTACTTTTGCCTCTCTCTTACCCTTTATATATCTAAAAAAACTCTTGCAATCTTCTTTTATATTACTGGCTAGTTTACCCTCATATTTAATCTTCTCCCTCCTTATTTCTCTTTTAGTTGTCCTCTGTTGGTCTTTGTAGGCTTCCCAATCCCCTGGTTTCCCACTGCTCTTCGCCGCATTGTATGCTTTCACACTTATATACATATATATATATATATGGACGCAGATACCACTGTTTTACACTAAATTCCAATAACATTATTATATCTTCCTGACAGGAGCATGGGCCATTGTTCAGGCCAGGACACATAGTCCTCACGTTCCAGCTTCCAAGTCAAAAGGATACCTTTCTTTGTTTTGTATAGCCTAGGCATGGTTTTAGGACGTGCAGACTTGCCTATCATTTGTTACCCCCTACATTGCAAACGTATCCAACAAGAGAGAAGCTAACCATCACCCCCTTGACATTCCATGTTATTACCATTGCTGAACCCCTCACTATCAACTTCCTGGGGGGATACCATTGGCCAGAAACTGAACTGGACTAGCCATATAAATACTGTGGCTCCAATGGCAGGTCAGAGGCTAGGAATCATGTGGCAGGTAACTCACCTCCTGACTCCCCAAAGTCTGTCCACCATCTACAAGGCATAAGTCAGGAGAGTGATGGAATACTCTCCACTTGCCTGGATGAGTGCAGCTCCCACAACACTCACGAACCTCAACACCGTCCAGGACAAAGCAGACCACTTGACTGGCACCCCGTCCACAAATATTCACTCCCTCCACCACTACGCACAGTAGCAGCAGTGTATAACATCTACAAGATGCACTGCAGGAACTCACCAAACCTCCTTAGACAGCACCTTCTAAACCCACAACCACTCTCATTTAGAAGGACAGGGTAGCGGACACATGGGAACACCACCACCTGGACGTTCCCCTCCAATCCACGCACAATCCTGACTTGGAAATATATCGCCGTTCCTTCACTATTGCTGGGTCAAAATTCTGGAACTCCCTCCCTAACAGCACTGTGGGTATACCTACACCACATGGACTGCAGCGGTTCAAGAAGGCAGCTCACCACCACCTTCTCAAGGACAATTAGGGATGGTCAACAAATGCTGGCCTAGCCAGCAACGGTCTCTCCCTGTGAAAGGATAAAAACTATTAAAACAGTTTGCCATCAGTCATATTCACATCGCTGTTCATACACTTTAAAACAATGGAATACTATCATGATGTAGCAAAAACATTTGCACAGTAAACATTTGCAGCTAAATTCTACAAGGCAGAAACATCACCCACACTAGCAGGTTTGCACAGAAAATATCCAAAATACATCCAACAAGTCAAACTAATAAGCACCAACAACAGATTTTCAGAATAAATATTTGCAAGCACATCCAAAGGCACATTACTCACTAATATCAACAGATTTGCACAATAAACATATGGGAGGAGGATTTCCACGTGGTGTGTTGCTCCAGTTTCACATCAGTGGAAAAGTATTTGGCACCCACTGATGGTCTGGGAAGGTATTTACATAAGAGTTTCTTGGGTCTGCTTATTTGCATATCGATTAGAGTAGAGATTTTCATAAATCCCACGAGATGCTGTACTTTCGGCGTGTGGAAACTGAGGTGCAACCTGTTAAAAAAGACAACTTAGTCTGTACACAACAGCAACAGACTAGAGGAACGGCCAGCTAAGGAAGAAGCGATAAGCGATGCCTGGCTCATCCACTTGACCCTCAAATAACCTTCGCTGCGTGTCTCATCAATCCGTTTGATTCTCCCTGAAAAAAAAATTTCCAGAACCTCTGGAGGAAGCAACCAAGCATTACAGCCAGGTACACAGAAGGACCCCGAATTTGAACTCTGACTTCCAAGTCTTCCTCTTGAGAAAATTCGAATGAGGAGGCACAGTCTCCCGGGTGATAATTGCTAGCAAGTGTGCCAGAGATGCTACTCACCCTACCTAGGCGGGGGTGGTACTGACATTGAATGCCACCTCTCACTGCCAGGGCTCTCAACCGGTGCCACAGGAAGTTCAACAGCCCCATCAGAGCTGGCAAGGTGACATTCTCCCTTCTCTTCAAACCCATCCTGGGCATCAGCACAGTCTTTACCCTCTTAAAGCAAAACTGGGCATCAGCACAATCTTTACCCTCTTAAAGCAAAACTGGGCATCAGCACAATCTTTACCCTCTTAAAGCAAAACTGGCACCGCTAACCCTTCCAAATGCACCCTGGTTAAGTGAGAATCTAACTCAGGATCTTGCATTATGATTCCTCAGCTGTGCCACAGAACCTTAAAACCTCTTCCTCCACTTTAACAGGTTGGTAACCGATGTGATTTCTTTCTTCCCTGAAAGGGTCTGATAAAGCCAAATTTCAACAGATGAATGAAGAACGATAGGCTTAAGTACATTGGTCATCGACATGGGCGATCAGTGAGTGCAGGCAATCTTGTCTGCGGTGGATGACATAGCGAGCTCTTGGTGAAACCTTTAAATTTTGCTTTCCCGAATTCCCATTCTCTGGCATATTCCACCAGTTCAGCAAAAGTTTCTAACCACAGCTGAGCTTCCTCTTTCCCTTCTCACAAGGCCCTTTTCACAAATGGCGCCCCAGCACCACATTGAAAGCTAAACCATCATTCTCTCAACTTTACAAATGGTTGGTATTTGTCACACTCCTCTTATTTTAACTATTGCCTGCCCACCTGCATGAAGCGGCCATCTGATCCGATTCCCAGCCTGTCCTGGGAAAGTTCTCCGACAGCAGGAATGCCTCGGGGAGCCGATCCAACATAGCTCCCCCTTATTTGCTTGGCTCACACCGTGGAACTGGGAAAATTCAGCCCATGGAGTCTCCCTTCCTTTCCACCTCCTGGACCAAGGTCTACAATGCTCAATTTGAGGCCTCTCTGGCCAGTTGTTCTATTGGTACCCCTTATTCCTTGTGAGAAACAATTTCTGAACCAATTCCACCTTTAGAGGCACTGCCTTCTTCAACCGCTGCAGTCCCTGTGGTGTAGGCACACCCACACTGATGCTTGGGAGGGAGTTCCAGGATTTAGACCCAGCGACATTGAAGGAACAGTGCTGTAGTTCTGAGTCAGGATGGTGTGTGGGAACTTGCAGGTGGTGGTGTTCTCAAGTGCCTCCTGCCCTTGTCCTTCTAGGTGGTAGAGGTCGTGGGTTTGGAAGGTGCTGTCGACGGAGCCTTGGCGAGCTGCTGCAGTGCAACTCATAATTCAGGATGATTTGAAAGTACTGATAAATTTTAAATATGTATTTCAACCTTGATAAATTTCTTTCAAGTGTCAGTTTGCCTCAGTTAGTAGCATTATTGCTTCTGAACCAGAGGTTGTAGGGTGAAGCCGTACTTGAACACATAATCTAGACTGACACTCCAGTCACTATCAGAATTGCTGCTGCATTGTTGGAGGTGCTGGGTTTCTGACGGGACAGGCTTTGTCTGCCTGTTTTGGTGGCTTACATGTATTTTTAAATGCTTCATGGTGCCACAACTCAAATTCCCATTCTACAAACAGTCACACACCTTCCTTTCCCTCAGTTACTGACCATCATGGAATCCCTTCAGCCACGATGCTGAAATAAAAACCATCACAAAACACTCCCAAACCATCTTTATCCAACAAAATCTCCGGTTTCCATATAAAATTCAAACAATTACCCTTGTTCTTTCCCTTAGTGCCTGCCTTGCGGGTATCTTAGCCTGACCTGGTGCTCCGATGCAGTGCTCCCCAATGGCTGCAGCATGATTGGTGAAAACCTGCTGATTTTCAGGGGTGAGACTGCAGATGAACTTGGGGGATGAGCTCAAGCAGCTCTGAGCCTAGAAGGCCCAGTTTCAGATTGCACCATCTTGGCATGGGTGGCATCAGCCTCCGCTGTCTGGCAACAGAAAGGGCACTGGCAGGGCTCAGAGCACAAATGCTATCATCCTGAGAGGGGACATCAGGTTCGTGCTCCAAAGAGCCACTGCTACACTCTCAGGGCAGTGCTGCAGCAATCCTGGTAACCTGTTGAAAAAAAACCTGGGCTGCTGTCAGGCCCTGCAAATCCCATTTGAACACACTTATCTGAAGCCATGATGGCAGCAGTCTGAGCTTGCATGATACCAAGCTGAGATTTCACAACCTCAGGCTGAGCTTTCCTTGCGCAATGGGCCGAATGGTCTCCTTCTGCGCTGTAATAATTCTGTGATGCAATGGAAGTTGAGGCATCGTCCATCAGATGCTCATCGTAGTCCGGTCCTCGTGTGCTTGTGGAATTGGCTACCACACTGCCATGCTGGAAAGGGTGGACTCCAAGCTCCGAGCCAAGCTGTGTTCAAAATTGGAGCCAGTCTCCTCCCTGCTCCGTGACAGTGACACCAGGCTTTCTACTAGTCCCTGGCAATGCACCAGGCATGTCATTTTGCACGTCCATCGCACTTTTTCTGCACTCCATCTCATCGATGTCTTCATCTCAATCTTCAGCGGCAGAACCCGTGCGACATTGCCCTCTGAGGAGCTGGTGCCTATGCCATCCTTTCCCCTACCCTTGCTGCAGGCTATTCATGCCAGTGACTCCCCTCTTGCTGATCCTGCCTCTGTGTCACCCTCTCAAGTTCATGCAGTGTCAGTGTCTGAGCTGCTGGCTGCGAGTGTGAGTTTAGGTGATGCAGTTTCATCTTCATCAGTGTCTCGATCCTCTTGTACCTCACACTCCTGCACCAGTCTTGACCGGGGAAGGTTCTTGTGTATTTGAATGCAGAATGATACAAGGGCAGGGTTGGGTTAGGGGGGGAAGTGGGGGTCAGGGAGGTGAGCAAGAGGTGTATGCTGACACAACCTGTAACTTGTACCTCCGAAGAGTAATGAAGGGCAAATAGGATGTGAGAAGGTGGATTACAAACATCATCATCTGTGGTTTCATTCCTGCTACTGACTACAGCCTCAGTCACGTGCTCCAGTGCCCTGTTCAGAGGGCATTTAAGAGTCAACCACATTGCTGTGGAGTCACATGTAGGCCAGACCAGGTAAGGATGGCAGATTTCCTTCCCTAAAGGACATTAGTGAACCAGATGGGTTTTTACCACAATCGACAACGGTTTTGTGGTCATCATCAGACTTTTAATTCCAGATTTTTACTGAATTCAAATTCCAACATCTGCCAAGGTCGGATTCGAACCCCGGACCCCCAGAATATCACCCCCGGGTCTCCAGTGACAATACCACCAGCCAGCACCTAAATGAATTAAAAAAAAACGCATCCAGGTTCTCTAGACTGCTGACAGGGACAGTGGTGGCTATGTACTCCCTCTCCCTTCTCAGTGTCTTGTCTTGGTGGGTCTCTGTCCTCCTGTCTACTTCCCACATCAAACTCTCCGGTGCTGCATCAGAGAAACTGTAGAGCAGACAGGTAATTCTGTTTTTGTTTTGGATTTCCAGCATCCGCAGTAGTTTTTTTTGTTTTTTATCTCTGTGTAGAGCACACTGCCCGGCCAGTTCACGCCATTCCCTCGCTTCTTTCACTGGGGATACCCTTCCCCAGCCGGCCGGCTCCTTCACCTACTGCAGCCAGAGTGCACCTCAACCTTGAAGAGGTGGAGGCTGGCATTTTATATATGGAATTTATTTAAAAGGTGTGTTTATTTAAAAAAAAATATCAACTTCTGTCAGAGCCAAGGGGCCGAACTGAGGTAAGTTTGATAATCGAGTCATTCCAAGTTAAACAATGATAGAAGGAGCAGCAGATTGTCCCAATGGAGCCTTTATATTCTGAGGGTGTAAAGTTTAACAGCCCATGAGAGTTTGTTCATCGCGCCGATGAGATAGATAGGGTTTCCTTGGTCTTTGTCATTTTAACACCTTCATTCGGTTGGGTGTTCGGGAGTCCCGCCGCTGGGGCGATGTGTCCTGCAGAGGGACCGGGTACTGGAGGCTGGGGCTCGGGACCGACCTCGCCCGAAGAATGACCGAGTGGATCGCGCCTGTTCTCTGCCTCCAGCGCCTCCAGAGCGCAGTCGTGTCAGGCGTCTGAGCAACTATTGGCCAATCAAAGGATGGACTCCCTTCCTGACCACTTCCCGAGGGCTTCCCATTGCTGATTCCTCTCCACTGCCCAGGTATTCCAACAGGGGGCTTCAAGTCCCCAGCCCCCTCCCTCCCCTCTGTTGAAGTGTGCAGACAACCCAGCAGCACCCTGAGCTCCGAGCCATGGTTTACATTCGCATCGGTAGAATTGGGCGCGGGCTAATTGCGCCTGATTTTCCCGGCCTTTGCCCAGTCCCCTTCCCGCCGGATGGACCAGTTCAAACCTGTCACGAAAGACTGAACAGGTTGGGGGCAGAAAATATCACCACCCTCAACACCTCTTTGATCCTTTTGTCTGGGACATCTTTTGATTATCTGCTCCTATCACTGCTTGCTTGTCCCCACAACCACCCCCCCACCCCATCTTCTCTCCCCGCCCCCCCACCTTAAACCAGCTTATATTTCACCCCTCTCCTAACTACAGTTCAGTTCTGTTGAAGGGTCATGTTGGACTCGAAACGTCAACTCTTTTCTTCTCCACCGATGCTGCCAGACTTGCTGAGTTTTTCCAGGTAATTCTGTTTTTGTTTAGGTTGGGGGCGATCTCTTTTTCCCTGGAAAAGACAAGGCTGCTAGGGCACATTAACACCGTGCACATGTTTGATAAGGTGGCCCAGGGAAGATATTTCCAATCCAACAGTTCACCAGCCCAACTTATCCAACCTTCCTGAAATAACCAAACGTTTTTCAGCAAAGTATCCCCACATTCGCCTATTTAGCATATTCCAGTCTGATTCAGTGAGCACTTGTAGCTGATTTACAGAAAATCACTGGCTGGGGAGAAGTTTCAGAGACATTTTTACTCAACTATTCTGGAGGTCAGAAGTTTATGTATTTTAATGATATACATCTGTTACTGAGGCTTGCTGTAGGGAGATGAGAAGGCATTCTGATAAAAGAGCATTACTGGAGTGTGAATTCTGATCATTTAAAACTCTACTTCTCTTCAAGATAACATTTATTCCTAATTTATAATTTTCATTGCTAGAGTGATTTGGAAAGATTCACTGCCACAATGTTCATTCCATTTGAATTGGACTAATAACAAGTGTAATTTCCAATTGACATGGAAAACACTTATTAATGCTGACGTGCTACAAAATGTACTTGGCATTAAACTTTAAACACCTAAATATCTTTCCATTTTTTAAACAGCGCCATTAAAATATATTAGTGCTTGAACCACTGGCAAGGCCTAAGTGGATAAATACTTAAGAGATAAATAGTGAGCAAACTGGGAGTTAGTAGTGTCCAGCCGGATAATTGAGTTTGGAAGTTATTGGATTAGGCTGTGTGGGTTTTGAGGAATTCTTACCAGATTGATGTTAATTTTGGACATGAACGAGAGCTTTTCATAGCTGTGTCATAATTCTGTGTACGTTAAGTGAAATATTAAAGGATCTCAGTTGGTAACACTCTTGCCTCGCATCCCACTCCAGGGCTTCAGCACAAAAATCTATGTTGACACTCAAACACAGCACTGAAGAAGTGCTGCACTGTTGAGGGTGCTGTCCTCTGGATGAGATGTGAAACCCAAGGCCCTGTCTACTCACCTGGGTCGATGTAAAAGATTCCCTGGCACCATTTCGATGAAGAACAGGGGAGTTCTCCCTGGTGTCCTGGCCAATATTTGTCTCCCAATCAACATCACTAAAAAACAGATTACCTGGTCATTATCACATTGCTGTTTGTGGGAACTTGCTGTGTGTAAATTGGCTGCCACGTTTCCTACATTACAACAGTGACTACACTTCAAAAGTACTTCATTGCTGTAGAGCGCTTTGAGGTGTGCAGCGATTGTGAAAGATGCAATATCAATGCAAGTCTTGCCTACTTTTCAAAAGTGTAATATTGCAGATGCTGGAAATTTGAAACGAGAAACAGAAAATGCTGGAAGCACTCAGCAGGTCTGGCAGCATTGATTTAAAGAGAAACAGTGTTAACATTTCAGGTTGATGACCTTTCATTAGAACTAGTTTGCATAGCGTCTTTCACAATCTCAGGACCTCCCAAAGTGCAATGTAGTGTAGTCACTGTTGTAATGTAGCAAATGTGGCAGTCAATTTGCACACAGAAAGCTCCTGCAAACAGGAATGTGATGAGGACCAGATAATCTGTTTCCGTGATGTTAACTGAGGGACAAATATTAGCAAGGGCACCAGGGATAATTCCCCTCTCTTCATCAGGATAGTATCATCGAATCCTTTTTGGTCTGAGAGCGCAAACAAGGCCTCGGTTTATGGTCTCATTCAAAAGCCAGCACCACTACCAGTGCAGCACTCCTTCAGTGCTGCATTGGAGTGTCAGCCTAGATTGTATGCTAAATCCCTGGACAGGGCCTTGAACACAAAACTTTCTGACATGGAAACAAGAGTGCTGTCTACTAATCCACAGCTGACACTATTCCTTTTTCCACTGATGCTGCCTCAACTGCACCATTTCTGTTTCTATTCCACATTCATTAATTTATTTTGGTGAAATATAAAAGTATTTTTCTTTCTTAACCAAAGAATAAGTGAATATATATGTAACTGAGTACATTTTATAATAACATTTGAGCACCTTATTCTTAATATTGACTGTGCCTCAAATCACTGTCTATCCGATAACTTGGTGGCTGCAGTTTAACTAAACTTTCCACATGCCCCAAATAATTGAACAAGCTGGAGGAGAACAGTGGTGTTGCAAAATAAGTTGAAGGTTCAACTGTGAAACAGTGGCAACGGATGAGATCTGGCAACTTACTCTGTACATACATGCACTGTTGTCAATTTCAATACCAAGCATCAAATAAAGGCCTGGTTAATATTACTAAATGGAAGCCTGGTTTAAAATGGTCAGCATTTTTAGGCGGAATTTTCCGCTCCCATTTCCAGTGGGTATGTTTGCCGGCGTGAGTGGAAAATATCGCGAGATGGTCCGAGTCACGTTTTCCCGGTAACAAAATCCAGGGGCAGAATCTTCTGCCTGTTGGGTGGGCCGGTCGGCAGTGGGCGTGGGCGGGTGTGGAGCCGATCGCTGCCCGTGATTGGCTGCGCGCTGCCATTTTACACGGGCAGGCCAATTAAGGCCCGCCCAGTGTGACGCGTGGCCGGTAGCGGTCAGCGCTACCTGTGTGGGTGGGAGGGAGGAGGGAGAGCCGGGGGCCTGCGCTCTTCCGTGCGCATGCCTGTGAAAACGCGCAGGGATGAGGTTTCATGAAAAATGCGAAGGCCGCTTGGGCTCTTCGTCTGCGCCCCCCCCCGCCCCCCACCGACCTTAAGGTTGGATGGACAATCCTGTCAATTTGGTTAATTGGTTTATTAATGGCCTTAACGGGCCTTTGACAGTTTGGCGGGCGCACAGCTGCTTCCGGCATGCGCCTGCCGAACGACAGATCGGAGTGACGCGCGGTGATGTCACCGCAGGTCATTTTAAGTGTTGGCGTGCGGGGCCCACCCCCACACCCCAGAGCGAAAATTCTGCCCTCGGAAGTGATTGTCAGTGGCATTTCCCGCCGTTCAATGTTTGAAACTTTAATGAGATGCAAATGCATTAAAAATTTGTGCCCGCACCCCAGAATTATCCCCCCCCGCCACCCCGCCACGTCAAATTTATCTCCTATGTTGGCATGACTTTAGAACGGTGTGATTTACGATCGCCTTTAAAAGGCGTGCACCTGGTGAACTGAACTTGGAGGGGAACTCGGAGGTGAGTGCACACACCTTTGCACAGAGCTCGCGAGGATCACCTGTAGGACATCCAGGAAGAGGTACCGTGCATTCAGTGGGGAACACAGGCAAGTTGATTTTTCCTGGCTGGCTTTCAGTGCTGTGCCAGGGCAAGGGCTCCAGTGCAGGTGGGGCCTGGGGTGGGGGCTAGGGGCAAGGCAGCACAGACTGATGGATGTGCACAAGCGCATGCCGGGGGCCGGAGGGTGAGGAAAGTGGCCAAGCTTGTCAAAAGGCTTGTCAGAAGTGAGCATTCCTCCACAGCTGAGACCGTTCAGCAGCAGCTCCATGGACAGGCTTGGAGTCGGGCCTCTGAAGCATTTCTGCTCACTCAAGCAACACAGAAGCATGAAAGTGCCACCAAACGCTCTGGAACTTTTCACCCCTCGGGCGCAGACTGCAAATTAATGTGTGTTTTAGGGGGGCAGCAGAGCAATTGACCGACTGTGCAAGTTGTACAATCCCCTTGCGAAGCTAACCATGGCGCAGTCACTGGTGGAAGCGCTCACAGTCCCTTGCAATGTCTTTATTAAGGTTTGGACCACTATCCAGTACGGTTCAAGCTAACAGGGCAGCCTTGCAGTGCGGGTTAGGAGAATGCCTGTGCCTGAGCTGAGAGCACAGCTTACAGTCCAGTGGCCGAAGCTGCTGCCAATTGGTCAAGTGGAGTGGGGCAGAGGTCAGTGGGGTTTTGGTCAGCCATGAAGCACACTAAACATTGCTATCCAAGTGGTAGCCAGTGCTGTCCAGCATGGGTGAATGGCCTTGAGATGCAGCCGGAGCTGGAGACTTAACCAAGAGAAGTCCTTAGGGGACATATGCTAACCCTCGCATCTCTCTTTGATACTGCAGGAGGGGAATATCAGGACCATGGAGCCTGGCGATCTAGTGGTGTGCCTCATGACTTACAGGAAGCAGAGAAGAAGGGGAAAAGTGCGACAGAGGCGCCTGGTCCAGCAAAGGGAGGAACGCTTCCCCCAAGATGAAGGTGCTGCAGGGCCTCCTGCACACACAGCTGAAGATCCACAGTGAGCTGTCACTCGTAGCTGCCTCGCTAGACCCAGGGTCTATAGACGGCGCTTGTCATTCATGCAGATGACCGAGAACCAATGTCACCGAAGACGTCGCAAGTCTAGGGAATTGGTCAGTCACATATGCTGCCTGCTGCAGGATTTGGCGTCACAGAGGCATGGAGGGCATCCACTGCCAGTGGCCCTGAAGGTGACCGCAGCACTCAATTTTTACACCAGTTCCCCTTCCAGGGCCCCACAGGTGACCTGTGCGAGATCTCACAAGGCTCCACCCACAAGGGCATCCAGGAGGTCACGGACGCCATCTTCACGAAGGCACAGAACTTTGTGCGTTTCACCTGGGATCAGGCAAGCCAGGAAGCAAGGGCTAAAAGCAAAAAACTGCGGATGCTGGAAATCCAAAACAAAAACAGAAACAAAAATACCTGGAAAAACTCAGCAGGTCTGGCGGCATCGGCGGAGAAGAGCACAGTTGGCATTTTGAGTCCTCATGACCTTTCAACAGGACTAAGTAAAAATAGGAAAGGGGTGAAATATAAGCTGGTTTAAGGGGGGGGGGTGTTGTTGGGACAAGAAGCCAGTAATAGGTGGAGATAACCAAAAGATGTCACAGACAAAAGGGCAAAGAGGTGTTGAAGGTGGTGATATTATCTGAAAAATGTGCTAATTAAGGGTAGAAAGCAGGACAAACAATGTACAGATAGACCTAGTGGGGGTGGGGTGGGGTGAAGGAATACTAAAAAGGCTAAAAGGTAGAGATAAAACAATGGGTGGAAATACATTTAAAAATAATGGAAATAGGTGGGAAAAGAAAAATCTATATAAATTATTGGAAAAAACAAAAAGGAGGGGGAAGAAACGGAAAGGGAGTGGGGATGGAGGAGAGAGTTCATGATCTAAAATTGTTGAACTCAATATTCAGTCCCGAAGGCTGTAAAGTGCCTAGTCGGAAGATGAGGTGCTGTTCCTCCAGTTTGCGTTGGGCTTCACTGGAGCAATGCAGCAAGCCAAGGACAGACATGTGGGCATTAGAGCAGGGTGGAGTGTTGAAATGGCAAGCGACAGGGAGGTCTGGGTAATGCTTGCGGACAGACCAAAGGTGTTCTGCAAAGTGGTCACCCAGTCTGCGTTTGGTCTCTCCAATGTAGAGGAAACCGCATTGGGAGCAACGAATGCAGTAGACTAAGTTGAGGGAAGTGCAAGTGAAATGCTGCTTCACTTGAAAGGAGTGTTTGGGCCCTTGGACGGTGAGGAGAGAGGAAGTGAAGGGGCAGGTGTTGCATCTTCTGTGGTTGCATGGGAAGGTGCCGTGGGAGGGGGTTGAGTAGGGGGTGATGGAGGAGTGGTCCAGGGTGTCACGGAGGGTACGATCCCTACGGAATGCCACCAGTGGGTGGTGAAGGGAAGATGTGTTTGGTGGTGGCATCGTGCTGGAGTTGGCGGAAATGGCGGAGGATGATCCTTTGAAAGCGGAGGCTGGTGGGGTGATAAGTGAGGACAAGGAGGACCCTATCATGTTTCTGGGAGGGAGGAGAAGGCGTGAGGGCGGATGCGCGGGAGATGGGCCGGACACGGTTGAGGGCCCTGTCAACCACCGTGGGTGGAAAACCTCGGTTAAGGAAGAAGGAGGACATGTCAGAGGAATTGTTTTTGAAAGTACCCCCAGTTCTAGATTCCCTCACGAGTGGAAACATCCTATCAGCATCTGCTCTGTCACGCCCTCGCAAAATCTTATATGTTTCAATAAGGTCGCCTCTCATTTTTCTAAATTCCAATGAGTACAGGCCCAACTTGCTCAACCTTTCCTCATAAGACAGCTCCATCAATCCCAGGAATCAGCCCAGTGAACCTTCTCTGAACTGCTTCCAATGCAAGTATATACCTCCTGGAGTAGGAGGACCAAAACTGTGAACAATACTCCAGGTGCTGCCTCAACAATGCCCTGTAAAGTTGTAGCAAGACTTCCCTATTTTTATACTCTATCTTCCCTTGCAATAGAGGACATCATTCCATTTGCTTTCCTAATTACTTCCTATCCCTGCATGCCAACTTTTTGTGATTCTTGTACAAGGACACCCAGATCCCTCTGTACTTCAGCATTCTGCAGACTCTCTCCATTTAAATAATAATCTGCTTGTCTATTCTTCCTGTCGACATGGACAACCTCACATTTTCCTACATTACACACCATCTGTCAAATTTTTGCCCACTCACTTAACCTATCTATATCCCTTTGCACTCTTTGTGTCCTTCTTACAACTTGCTTTTCTAACTTGCTGTCTTTATGTAATCAGCAAATTGGGCTCCAACACAGTCAGTCCCTTTGTCCAAGTCATTAACATAGCTCAAACATAGTTGAGGCTCCAGCACTGATCCCTATGGCACTCCACTGGTTACAACCTGCCAACCTGAAAATGACCCATGTATCCCAACTCTGTTTCTTGTTAGTTAGCCAATCCTCTATCCATGCTCATATGTCACCCCCAACACCATGAGCTCTTATCTTGCGCAGTAACTTATTATGTGGCATCTTATCAAATGTTTTTTTGGAATCCAAATACACTACATAGTTTCCCTTTATCCATCCTGTTTGTTACATCCTCGAAGGACTCTAATAAATTTGTCACACACAATTTCCCTTTCACAAAACCATGCTTACTGTGCCTGATTGTATTATAATTTCCTAAATAAGCTGCTACTGCCTCCTTAATAATGGATTCTAGTGTTGTCCCAATGGCAGATGTTAGGTTAACTGGCCTATAGTTTCCTGCTTTCTCTCTCCCCCCTTTCTTGAATAGTGATGTTGCATTGGTGGTTTTACAATCTGCTGGGACCTTTCCAGAATCTAAGGAATTTTAGAAGATTATAACCAATGCATCCACTATCACTGCAGTCACTTCCTTTAAGACCCGAGGATACAGGCCATCATGTCCAGGAGACTTCTCAGCCTTTATTCCCATTAGTTTTCTCCAGTGATCCTGATTGTTTTAAGTTCCTCCTTCCCTTTTGCCTCTTGATCTTCTTCTAGTCCTGGGGTGCTTTCTGATCATCAACTGTGAAGACAGATGCAAAATACTTAGTCAAAGTCTTTGCTTTTTGCTTTTTTCCGAATATTAATTCCCCAGTCTCACTCTTTAAGGGACCAACATTCACTTTAGTTACTCTCTTCCATTTTGTGTATTTGTAGAAGCTTTTACTGTCTGTTCTTCTCTTCCTTGCTAGTTTTCTCTCATACTCGAACTCGTCCCTTTTTTTTCTCTTGTCATCCTGTGCTGGTTTCTAAAATTTTCCCAATTTCTGGACTACCACTAATCCCTGCAGTTTTGTATATCTTTTCTTTCAATTCGATACCATCCTTAACTTTCTTAATTAGCTACGGATTGTATATTTTCCTTTCCCATAGCCTTTGCAGTATCCAGTGCCTTCAGCCGTTCTTGATATCATTGGAAGTGAATCGAATTGGCTGAAGACTGGCATCTGTGATGCTGGGGTCCTCCGGAGGAGGCCGAGATGGATCATCCACTCAGCACTTCTGGCTGAAGATTGTAGCAAATGCTTCAGTCTTATCTTTTGCACTCATATGCTGGGCTCCTCCATCATTGAGGATGGGGATATTTGTGGAACCTCCTCCTCCAGTGAGTTGCTTAATTGTCCATCACCATTCACGACTGGATGTGGCAGGACTGCAGAGCTTAGATCTGATCCGTTGGTTGTGGGATCACTTAGCCCTGTCTATCACTTGCTGCTTATGCTGTTTGGCATGCAAGTAGTCCTGTGTTATAGCTTCACCAGGTTGACACCCCATTTTTAGGTATGCCTGGTGCTGCTCCTGGCATGCCGTCTTCCACTCTATTGAAACAGGGCTGATCCCCTGGCTTGATGGTAATGGTAGAGTGGGGGATATGCTGGGTCATGAGGCTACAGATTGTGCTCGAGTACAATTCTGCTGCTGCTGCTGATGGCCCACAGCACCTCATGGATGCCCAGTCTTGAGTTGCTAGATCTGTTCGAAATCTATCCCATTTAGCATTATGGTAGTGCCACACAAATGATGGAGGGTATTCTCAATGTGAAGACGGGACTTTGCCTCCACATGACTTTGCAGTTGTCCCTCCTACCGATACTGTCATGGACAGATGCATCGGTGGCAGGCAGGTTGGTGAGGATGAGGTCAAGTATGTTTTTCCCTCTTGTTGGTTCCATCACCACCTGCCACAGACCCAGTCCAGCAGCTATGTCATTTCGGATTCAGCCAGCTTGGTAAGTAGTGATGCTACCGAGCCACTGTTGGTGGTGGACATTAAAGTCCCCCATCAGAGTACATTCTGTGCACTTGCCACCCTCAGTACTTCCTCTAAGTGGTGTTCAACATGGAGGAGCACTGATTCATCAGCTGAGGGAGCTTGGTACGTGGTAGTCAGCAGAAGGTTTCCTTGTCCATG